>NW_026779896.1:0-65000 GCF_030144855.1 Hypanus sabinus
CAGATAAAATTATCACTAATGGGTCTATTTGCGTTCCTCCCGTTCAGATCCCTGAAAGTTGCCTCACGGGGATGGGGGGGGGCGGTTTATGGGGGGGGGTGCTATGTTTACTGAATGATGAAAATCCCTTTAACATTAAATTCACTGGATGTGTTTTTGTCAGCCAGAGGATGTTGAAGCGAGATTTAATAAAATTCATATGCTGAATTTACTGTGACCAACCTAGTTCAATTTGTGATCTCAGCGCCTTAATCCTGCCTCTCACCTGTAACATGTCACTCACATGTCCTTCAAGGACCATTACACTGCAGAGATTACAGAATTATTTGCAATAATCTGCTTCTCCTGAATATTGAGGAGGCCATTCCAATGAGACACTAGACCCAGAGAGAAAAAAAAAACAACTCAACTGTCTACAACTGGCGATAGCCAGTTTCAGTTCTCCCACAACAGAGACTATTTTGTTCACGTCCCTGTCAAGACGCCGCGGGATACTTTATGTCTGATCAAAGACCCCACTGATTTTACCAAACTGCTATGGATGCAATCAAGTACCTTGTATTTTTTAAAAGACTGCGATGTATAGATCACCCTGTAAACTTAGGTCATGTCGAATTCTTCTCAATCACTGAAAAAAGCCAAGATCACAAAGGCTTCATCACAGGACAACTCACAAGATGAAGATAACTCTCTGTTAAACCTTCTTTAGATCTCTCACCTACCCACACCCTTCTGACAGAAGGGCATCAACACTGCCGGCGGTGATCCACTACAGGTCTCTACAACCGATTATATAATGGGACCATCAGCTCTTTAAATCCCTGCAATGTGGGTAGTTAATAATCTGCAATGCGGGTAGTTCTCATAAATTCACCCTCTCCCTGTAGCTACCGACCGAAATGACGCCTAGGATGGACAGATAGTGTTGTTACGAACCCCGCAACTGGGTCACTTACCAGCAAAGATAGAGAGGTCCTTTAAAGTCTGATGATAGGATTTTTAACAGTATTTATTAGTAAAAATACACAAAAATAATATCAATGCAAATATACAGATAATATACGTCGTCATTACTAAATCTAAAAGTGCGGGTATGATAATCATCAATAAGAAGTGGCTGTATCGTTGTCCGGGGAGAATGTATTGTCCGATGGAAATATAAAAGTCACTCAGTTCATGCAGGCTGCAGCCTTTGGTTGGAGAGAGAGAGAGAGATTTGGAGAAACTTGCCAATTCCTTTTATGATTTCGATCCGTCGAAGTCTCGTTGGTGTGGCCGTTCACTTGTGGCTTCTCCTTTAGCTAAGCCGTTCTTCCGTGTTGAGGCCGCCAATCCCAGGCAAGGGAAAGGACGCACAAGAGCCCCACCGGCTGTCGCTATTAAACGCTGTCACGGGATTCCTAGCGTTTCTCTGGTGCGTCTAAAGGGGTTGTACCCCAGACCCTCTTTTATCCTCAATCACGGGGTCTCAGATGTCAATCAGGTTGGGATGATGCAATCCCTCAACCAGACCACTCTGGTCATTCCCTGAGGGCTTCAATGAATAGTACAGCACTCAATACACAATTCCGTCTCCCAGAGACAATGGCCGTTATCCGTAGCTTTGTATCGCTGAGGCCAGGACACATTCCAAAACCTTGAGGATACTCTCTCATTTTCTGGGTCCCAGACCCGAATTAATAGCGATCTTGCGATTCTGAAAAAGGAGGGGGCGACTTTGTACCCTTCGGCCCCTCAGAGTTGTGGCACATTCGTAACAGTGTCGATCCCGCCAGCGAAGGAATAAACAAAGCGAATCCTCGGTTCCGTCAGTCAGCGATCAGTAAAGCCCCGGCTGTGGAAACTGCTGGAAACTGTAGCCCGGGGACAGTTCCGAACATCTGGAAGCTAGCTCCTTCCTAGCCTTTGCTGTTCATTCGCAACTGCATTGAAAGTGCGACGTTTCCATTAACACTTCCAACTACACCAGTTTCCCGCCGGGCATGCACAGGAAGTTGTTCTTATTAGTCGAAGGGAATTATTATTTCTTTCAAAAGCGATTCACCTACAGTTCTACTGTTCAATACACCAATACGTTCTCTGTCTCATTTAAGTGTTCACAGAAGTGGCTAACTGCCTTTATGATGTTTATATTTCAGTATATAGCGCTTCTTACCTTGTACCGCGGCTCCAGGTTCTGATACCACCCTGTCCCAGTGAGGCTGTGTTACGGGTTCTGTAGTTAATGGACACACCCTAGTTAATGTTCAGTCAGCTCCTGTTCATAATCATTAACTAAACTCAGAGCTTCATCAGCGGGTCTCTCCTTCTCCTAGTCCTTGGAACAGTCTCTCAAACACATCAGAATGGGGATGAAATGTGATCTCAGTGACTTAGAACGTGGAATGGTTGTTAATGCCAGACGGCGCAGTTTATAATATCGCAGAAACTGCGGATTTCCTGGGATTGTCGCCTTCAACAGTTTCAGTTTGCGGAGAACAGCACAGAAAAGAAGTGAGGCTGCGGCAGGTCCGTGAGCAAAGACTCCTTATGAATGAGAGAGATCGAAGGGAAAAGGCCAGACTGATTCTATATGTCAGGAAGACGACAGTATCTCAAATAACCACGCTGCAACAATAGCGTGCAGAGAGGCATCACTGAACGTGTAACATGTCGAAGACTGAACTGGGCGGCTTACAGCTGTAGAAGACCACGGACATACACTCAGCGGCCACACTATTAGGTACAGGAGGTGACCGTGAGATGTACTTCAGAAAGTTTTATTTCAGATAGTCTTAAGATAGACTCTATCTTTGCGCAAGGTAGCACAAAAACATACAGAGAGAAACAAATAAACAAGTGCCGAGCTCTTGATTCCGTTCCCAGTGAATTCCCTGGGTCCAAACAGTGAGTGAGTACACCCCGCGGAACGTTCAGTTGAGATCACGGTCAGCAACCCGGACCTCACACTGATCGGGATGTAACTCCACACCCCGCTCCCCAGTGCTTGAACTGAAGGACACCAAACCTCAGTCAGGCAAATGGTTGTATTGTATCGTTCGGTACCGGCTTCCGATTGTACTTCGGTGCACAGTGACAAAGATTACATCCAGAATCTCTTTCCAATTCAGTCTGCTCCAGGGTTCCTGTTTCCTTTCGGTTGGTCTGATCGAATTAATTTATTGTTTAGTTCTGGACCAGTTTATTCTCAGACTGAAAAGCCCAGTGACAGCTGAGGGCAAAGTTCAATATGGGTTTATTGGAGAGACACCAGCAGGACGGACTCTGTCAACTCTGGTTGGGAATACTCTTCCTTGTGAACAGTGGACAGTCGCTTTCGCCAGGTGTGACTGTACCCCATCTGCTGCAGCTGCACTGACATCAGAGTCGGACCGTTTATAAAGCAACCTTCAATATTGTCCACAATGGGGCCTCTATAATAATGGGCAAGGCAGCAACGGTCTGGAGATAACCACGCCCTAAAGAGTACAGCAAGATAAGAATATATTTCCACAGATCAGTGTTCACTTACTGGAAATAGATAAAATTATTAATCAGATAAAAATATGACGAATGTGTCTGTTTACTTTCCTCCCGCTGGTGTGCTTCCCCGCCCTCACATTTACAGATACCGGAGCCGTTTCTCCTTACTGTGTGATGAATATTCTGTCTCCTGAATATTGAGGACGGTCATTCCCATGACACGCTGGACCCACAGAGAGAGGGAAAACATCTCAACTGTCTTCAACTGGCGGTGCCTGGTTTCAGATCCTCACACAACAGGAACTATTTTGTACACGTCCCTGTCAAACTCCGCGGGATACTTTGTCCCATCGAAGTTCCCATTCATTATACCAAATTACCGCGGATACAATCAAGTATATTGTTGTTTAAAGAAAAGCTGTAATGTGTACAAGCCCCTGTTTTATGTCACACCACAAGTCAAGATCACAACAGATTCCTCATACAAAATCTCGCAGGGGCAAATATCTGTCTGGTAAACCTTCTTTTGATTTCCCACCTCGCCAATGACTTCTGACAGAAGCGAAACAACACTGCAGGCGGTGATCCACAACAGGTCTCAGCAACCGACTATATAATGGAACCATCAACTCCTTACATCGCCTTCCCCCACAGCAAGTCAATGCATTCAATTAGATGAAGGGAATTATTAATTCATTTAAAAGCGATTCGCTACAGTTCTAATGTCGGTGAACACAATATGTTATCAATCCCATTCGTGTTCATAAAAGTGTCTAAATATCTTTATGATGTTTATATTTCAGTATATAGCGCTTCTTACCTTGTACCGCGGCTCCAGGTTCTGTTACCACCCTGTCCCTGTGAGGCTGTGTTACGGGTTCTGTAAGTAATGAACACACCCTGGTTAATGTTCAGTCAGCTCCTGGTGATAATCATTAACTAAACCCACAGCTTTATCAGCCGGTCTCTCCCTGTCATGTTCTTTAGTAAAGGGTACGTTCTGTCTCCAGCAAACATCACAATGGAGATGAAATGTGATCTGGATGATTTTAGGGTGGAATGTTTGTTGTTTCAGACGGTTCAGTTTGAATATCGCAGGAACTGCTGAAATCCTGGCATTGTCAAGTTCAACAGTCTCAGTTTTGCGGAGAATGGTGCTGGGAAATGAATCAGGTTGCGGCAATTCTGACAGCAAAAACGTCTTAGTAATGAGAGAGGTCGGTGGAGAAAGGCGGGATTGATTCAATCTGCCAGGAAGACGACAGTAACTCAAATAATCACATTACTACTGCACTGTGCGGAGAGGCATCGCTGGACGCGTAACGTGTCGAACATTGAACCGAATGGGCTCCGGCAGTAGGAGACCACGGACATAGAGTCAGTGGCTGTATTACTGGGTACCGGAGGAACACAATACAGTGCACACAGACATTTGTTGTCAACAGCCAATGACATTTAAATCAGCAAGTTTTATTTTAAATATCACTGACAGATACTTGCTGTCTTTGCTAGAATAGCACACTCACTCCTGCAGAAAAATCAGGCGGATCCGCAAAGCCACACTATTTTAAAGACAGTAATGAAATGGTAGAAAAACTAGAATTCCTGCCATCACAAGTGGACGCATTAACTCATCGTAAAGTTGCCCACCCAGTACAGTCTCCGTGTTTACTCTGTGCTGAGCTCCTGGTTCTGTTTCCAGCGAATCCGAGCACCTGTATCTCACGACAAATCGATCAGCTCCAGGGAGCAACCGCGACCCGCATCCTGGTTCAGATCGGGTGGTGTCATTTCGCATTAGTTTATTGTTTACTTTGGGACCAATGTACTGTCAGACTATAAACTTCAGTGACAGCTGAGGGCAGAAATCGCTGTGGACTTATCGCTGTGGGCCGAGATAGCCTGTTTCGGTGCTGTGATTGTTATATGTTATATGGTTCTAGGAAAGACACAGCAGCAGGATGGGCCATGTGAACTCTGGTAAAAAGTTATGATTTTGGAACAATCTTTTCTTTTGAACACTGGACATTCACTTTCGCCAGATTTAACCGTGTCCCGGTAACGTGCAGCATCACCGATCTCACTCAACAACTTTATAAAGCAAACTTAAATATTTGTCCACAATGGGGCCATTACAATGATGGGCACAGCAGCGAAGTGGAGATTGCAAACTGGACATAGCCACAGCCAAAAGAGTACAACATATTTCACCATCTGATTAGTGTTCACTTACTGGAAATAAATAACCTTATCAATCAGATGACTTTCATGACTATTTACATTACTCCCGTCGGTGTGTTACCCCGCTATCACCATTACTTTGCAAATACCCGAGCTGTTTAAAGAAGAGGAAGTGCTGGCGCTATTAAGGATAGTGGATAAGTCTCCAGGACCTGATAGGATATTTCCTGGGAATTTGAGGGAAGTTAGTGCAGAAATAGCAGGGGCTCTGACGGAAATGTTTCAAATGTCATTATAAACGGGGATGGTGCCGGAGGAATTTCGTATTGCTCATGTGGTTCCATTGTTTAAAAAGGGTTCTAAAAGTAAACCTCGCAAGTCTAGGCCTGTAATTATGACATCAATGATGGGTAAATTAATGGAAAGTATTCTTAGAGATGGTATATATAATTATCTGGACAGACAGGGTCTGGTTAGGAACAGTCAACATGGATTGGTGCGTAGAAGGCCATGTTTGACAGATCTTATTGAATTTTTTAAAAATTTCTAAAAATTTATTACATTTTTAGAAATTTACAAAGAATAAATGAGGTTATAAAATAGTAAGAAAAAGAAAAATAATATTAACCCTCTCCCCTCCCCTTAACCCTCCCCCCTTAACGCTTGTCTAAAGAAAGAAAAAAAAGAAAGAAAGAAGAGAAAGATTGCCTGGATACCGGAGGATCCCCACATGCTCCATGAAGTTCAAAATAATTTTAATATTTATTTTTACTTTCCCCAATTACTTTATAATTTTATCTTCAAAGGACGTATGTATTTAATCCCATCCTTTGTAGGTATGGGAGCCAAATTTTCAAAAATATATCATCTTCATTTTTGAGATTGTATGTAATTTTTTCAAGTGGAATACAACTATGTATTTCATTATTCCAACGATCCATAGTTAAATATAATCAGATTTCCATGTAACTGCGATAACTTTTTTGGCTACTGCCAATGCAATTTTTATAATTTTTTTCTGATACTTATTCAATTTAAGTTTCGGTATTGTCCCTTCAATGTATCCTAATAAAAATAATACTGGACTATGTGGGAGTTGTACTCCAATAATTTGTTCCAATAAAAGTCTCAGATTTATCCAAAATGGTTGAATTTTAAAACAAGACCAAGTAGTATGTAAAAAAGTACCAATTTCTTGATTACAGCGAAAACATTGGTCAGACATATTTGAATTTAATCTATTTATTTTCCGTGGTGTTATATATCATTGATGTAAAATTATATTGTATTAATCTAAGTCGAACATTTATTGTATTTATCATACTATCAGAACATAATCTTGACCAGCCTTTTCCATCAATTTTAACATTCAAATCAGATTCCCATTTTTGTCTTGATTTATGAATTCCTGATTTAATTGTCTGTTTTTGAATCAAATCATACAAGATGTATTTTTTTAATTTTTTAATTTTTGAATTAATATTTCTATTTCACTAGGTTTTGGCATGAACATCGTTTGACCAGCTTTTCTCGTAAATAATCCTTTAATTGAAAATAACAGAAAAGAGTGTTCTTTGATATTTTATATTTATTTTTTAATTGATCAACCGACATCAATATACCTCGTTCAAAACACTCACCTATATATTTAATCCCCTTTTGGAACGAATTATATAAAAGTTTATTATCCATTGTAAAAGGAATAAGCCTATTTTGAATTAAAGTTCTTTTTGCTAATAAAGATTTCTTTATCTCATCGTCCATATTTACCTTATTCCATAAATCAATCAAGTGTCTTAATATAGGAGATGTTTTTCCCTTTTCCATTTGGATTCCCATTTATATATAAAATCATCTGGTATGTTTTCTCCTATCTTATCTAATTCTATTCTAATCCATGCTGGCTTTTCTTCATCAAAAAAGACGCAATAAATCTAAGTTGATTTGCATAACAATAATTCTTAAAATTTGCAATTTGTAACCCTCCTAAATCAAATATACATGTCAATTTTTCCAACGATATTCTTGACTTCTTTCCTTTCCAAAGAAATTTCCTTACATATCTATTCAGTTCTTGAAAAACTTCTGAGGTAATTGTATTGGTAAAGTTTGGAATAAATATTGCAATCTAGGAAATATATTCTTTTTTACAGCATTAACTCTACCTATTAATGTTATTGGTAATAACATTAATTATTATTTTTTTAATAATGGCAAATAATTTTGTTCATATAATTTTTTTACATCATTATCAACTCTAATACCTATATATTTTATCCCATTTATTACCATCGAAATTGAGTTACTAATCGACATTGATTATAATTTCCTTTGGTAAGGGGTAAAATTTCACTTTTATCCCAATTTACTTTATACCCTGATACCCATATTCTTCCAATCTAAAAGATAATCTTTGCAAAGATTGCAATGGGTTTGTTAAATAAATCAAAACATCATTAGCAAATAAATTAATCTTATATTCTTCTTGATTAACTCTGAAGCCCCCAATGTCTG
The DNA here is from genome assembly GCF_030144855.1 of Hypanus sabinus. Lineage (NCBI taxonomy): Eukaryota > Metazoa > Chordata > Chondrichthyes > Myliobatiformes > Dasyatidae > Hypanus > Hypanus sabinus. The sequence goes on from NW_026779896.1 coordinate 8,158, forward strand.
AATCTGTTCTAATTAATTCAGCTAATGGTACTATTGCCAATCCAAATAAAGCAGGTGATAATGGGCAGCCTAGTTGACCTCGTTAAGCAAAATGGTGTTGAAATCTGACCATTTGTAACTACTTTAGCTTGAGGATTAGTATTTCAGGTTTAAATGCATTATATAAAAGATTTTCCTAACTCATATTTTTCCAATACCTTAAATAAAATATCCCATTCCAATCTATTAAATGCTTTTTCTACATCCAAAGCAACTGCCACACTCATTTTCTCTCTTTTTTGTGCCAAATGAATTATACTAAGTAACTGGCTTATATTATCCATTGATTGTCTGTTTTTAATAAAACCTGTTTATCCATATGTATTACTTTTGGTAAATATTTAGATATTCCTTTAGATAAAATGTTGCTATTATTTTATAATCTGTATTCAACAAAGAAGTAGGCCTATATGATGTTGGGTTTAAAGGATCCCTATCTTTTTTTGGCAGAACAGTTATAATCGCTGTTAAAACTGCATTCTTTCCACTTGATATATTTCTTCCATAAAAGGAGGAATTAATCAATCTTTAAACCTTTTATTAAATTCAGGAGGAAAACCATCTTCTCCTGGGGATTTATTACTCTGAAGTGATTCTAAAGCTTCTTCAACCTCTTTTAATGTAAAGGGCATATCTAATCCTTTCTGTTCTTCCAAATTTAATTTTGGAAGGGTTATTTATGATAAAAATGTATCTATCTCAGTAATCGTATTTTGTGATTCTGATTGATATAGTTCAGTATAATTTCTTTTTAGTTTCATTAATTTGTAAGTGACCTTATACACACTTGTTCTAATTGCATTTATTGTTTTAGAAGCCTGTTCTGTTTTCAACTGCCAAGCAAGAATCTTATGAGATCTTTCACCTAATTCATAATATTTCTGTTTAGTTCTGATAATTACTTTTTCTGTACGATATGTCTGGTGTATTATATTGTAGTTTTTTTTTATTTAAAATTGTCTTCGTTTTTCTTCAGTCATATATCTTTGAGATTCTTTTTCTAACTTTATGATATCTTTTTCTAATTGATCTATTTCTGCCAAATATTCCTTCTTAATTTTAGATGTATAACTTATAATCTGACACCTTAAATATGCTTTCATCGCTTCCCATAATACAATTTTATCCTGAACTGAATGTAAATGTGTATTAAAAAAATTTGAATCTGTTTTTTCATAAAATCACAAAAGTCTTGACGTTTTAATAAAATTGAATTAAATCTCCATCAAGAGATCGATTTCTCCTTATCCATCATTATCATTATTATCAAGGGGAATTATTGCTTTATATTCCACACTTTTCACTCTATCTTGAATATTTTTTGATAATAAACAAATCAACCCTTTAGTAAGTTTTATGTCTATTTGAATAAAATGAATAATCTCTTTCTCTTGGATTATTTTTTCTCCATATATCAATTAGGTTTAAATCTTTCATTTATAATAAAGTTAGTTTTATTACTTTTGATTTTGTAGCAACTTTAGTTGACCTATCCAAAACTGGATCTAAACAAAAATTAAAAGCTCCACCTATTAATATTTTATCATGTGCATCAGCCAAGTTCAAAGAAAACTTCTTGTATGAATTTTACATCATTTTCATTGGGTGCATAAATGTTCATACAAGTCCATAATTCTGAAAAAAATTGTCAATGTATAATCACATATCTCCCCACAGAATCAATTACTACATTTTATATTTTAATTGGTAAAGATTTATTAACCAAAATTGCTACACCTCTTGATTTTGAATTAAATGAAGCTGCAATGACATTTGCAACCCAATCTCTCTTTAATTTCTTATGTTCTGTTTCTGTTAAATGTGTTTCTTGTAAAAAAGCTATACCTCCTTTCATTTTCTTAATATATGTTAAAACTCTTTTTCTTTTCACAGGTCCATTAAGTGCATTAACATTAAAACTTAAAAAAATTAAGTAAATTAATCATTCATAATACATTGGGAACTCTTTGAAATTCTCCATGTTGCTATGAGTCTCTCCCCAACCAACCAGGCAAAAAAAGAAGACAAATAGAAGAAAGGTAACTTATATATAAGGAAAAAACCCCAAAATACTCCCTCACTAATGTTGCGAATAAAACGAACACAACATTACTTCCCCCCCCCCCAGTTACGGGTCATGGCAATCGCCATGATTGTACAAGTGAAACTCGCAGCCATCGATCAGGAGCTCCTCCAACTCCCTCGCAAAAAAAAAGAAAATATATTAGTGAAGAAACAAAAGAAAATAATTAATGTCTCTGCTCCCAATTCATAACTATTTTTTCCTTTATAAATGTCTGTCAAGTCCAACCTTGTTTCATTCTTCTTCATTAGTCCACTTCATTTCTATAATTCTTTACTCCTCTTCGTGGACGTCAGGTAATTCTTATACAAGTTTCTCTGCTTTCCGGTAGTCAACGAAAAATCTTCTTTCTTTGTTATCCAGGAAAATTATCAATTTTGCTGGGTAGCTCAATAAAAATTTATAGCCCTTTTCCCAGAAATATTTTTGCACTGGATTAAATTCCTTCCGCCTCTTCAGAAGATCGTAACTTATGTCCGGATAAAAAAAAAACTTTTATCTTCTATTATCAATGGGCCATTTCTCTTTTTAGCACCTTGAGTAGCTGCCTTCAAGATCACTTCTTTACCTTGCTCCCTTAAGCATTTTATCAAAATTGATCTCGGATTTTGATCTTGCTGAGGTCTTGGTCTTAAAGCTCTTTGTGCTCTTTCAATTTCAATTACTTGGCTTCCTTCTTTCATTTCCAAAATTTTCGGAATACATTCTTGAAAGAATTTTATTGGATTTTCTTCCTCTGTACCCTCCATAAGACCAACAATTTTGATATTATTTCGTGCACTTGAGTTTTCAAGCGCATCTATTTTTTCCAACATCCGTTTTCTTTTTATTGTCCAGGCTAGATTATTGTCTTGTATCTTATCTATTCTTTCAGTATTTTCTTCCACTTTTACTTCCTTTTCTTCAACTTTATTATCCATCTTCTTTTGTTTTTCCACCACATTATCGAGTGTGTTCTTCATCCTTCTTATAGCTTTTAATTCATTTATAATATATATCAGGATATCTTTTATGACTCCTTTAATCTCCATTATCTTTTCCTCTTCTTCTTCCTCTGAATTTCCCAAAGAGTCTGACTCCACTTCCGATATACTTCCAGGTTCACTTCTAGCCGTAGTTGGGATTTGTAGTTTTGTTACTTTTGCTGATATCTGTTCATGCACACTTGTTTCTTCGCGCATGCATTGTTCTTGCCGTTTCATTTAGAGACCGCCGACGTTGCTGCAAATTCCTGTCCCGCATCAACAGAAGTGCCATGCACTTCGCCGGGAGGAGATCCAACTTGAGTCCGAGGCTTCGCCGATACGGTTAGGCCTTTTCCCACGCCGATTTGCGCAGTCTTCGAAGTAGTAGCTTTGTTTTGTTTTGGTTTAGGAGCCATATCAAAAGATAATACTGAGTTATTTATAAATAGTTTCTAGTAGATATTTGTTAACTCTTCTTCATTTAAACCTTATTTCATTACTTTTTCCGAGGAGCTGGATTCCCAACGTCTTGATCCTACGGCAGCACGCGATGTCCGCAGATCTTATTGAATTTTTGAAGAGGTTACGAGGAAAGTTGATGAGGGTAAAGTAGTGGAGGTTGTCTATATGGAGTTCACTAAGGTCTTTGACAAGGTTCTACACGGATGGTTAGTTAGGAAGGTTGAATCGTTAGGTATTAATATTGAAGTAGTAAAATGGATTCAACAGTGGCTGGATGGGAGATGCCAGAAAGTCGTGGTGGATAACTCTTTGTCAGGTTTTAGGCCGGTGACTAGTGGTGTGCGGCAGGGATATGTACTCGGTCCAGTGTTGTTTGTCATATACATAAATGACCTGGATGATGGGGTGGTAAATTGGATTAGTAAGTATGCTGATGATACTAAGATAGGTGGCGTTGTGGATAATGACGTAGGTTTTCAAAGCTGACAGAGAGATTTAGGCCAGTTAGAAGAGTAGACTGAAAGATGGCAAATGGAGTTTAATACTGATAAGTGTGAGGTGCTACATTTTGTTAGGACTATTCAAAATAGGACAATCATGTTAAATGTTAGGGCATTGAGGAATGCAGTAGAACAGGGTGATCTATGAATAATGGTGCATAGTTCCCTGAAGGTGGAATCTCGTGGATCGGGTGGTGAAGAAAGCTTTTGGTATGCTGGCCTTTATAAATCACAGCATTGAGTATAGGAGTTGGGCTGTAATGCTAAAATTGTACAAGGCATTGCTGAGTCCAAATTTAGAGTATTGTGTACAGTTCTGGTCACCGAATTATAGGAAAGCAGTCAACAAAATAGAGTACAGAGAAGATTTACTAGAATGTTACTTGGGTTTCAGCACCAAAGTTACAGAGAAAGGTTGAACAAGTTAGATCTTTACTCTTTGGAGCTTAGAAGGTTGAATGAGGACTTGATAGAGGTATATAAAATTATGAAGGGGGTAGATAGAGTTGACGTGGATAGGCTTTTTTCCCATTGAGAGTAGTGGAGATTCAAACAAGAGGACATGAGTTGAGAGTTTGGGGGGTAAAAGTTTAGGTTTAACACGCCGGGGAACTTCTTTACTCGGAGAGTAGTAGCTGTGTGGAACAAGGTGGCAGTAGAAGTGGTAGAGGCAGGTTCGATATTGTCATTTAAAAAAAAAAAATTGGACAGGAACATGGACAGGAAAGGAATGGGGGGTTATGGGCTAAGAGCCGATCGGTGGGACTACGTGAGAGTATGCATTCGACACGGACTAGAAGGGCTGAGATGGCCTGTTTCCGTGCTGTAATTGTTATATGGTTATATGTGAGGTGATGGACATTCAGATGAAGTAGAACTTGTACAGTGAATGGCAAGGCACTGACAAGTGCATAGTTCACTAAAAGACAGGATTGTGAGAGAAAAAAAAGCGTTTAGCATGCTTGCCTTTATCAGCTATGGCGTAGAGTGTAGGAGCGGGGGATTATTTGCAGTAATATAATTTGTTGTGAGACCACTTTTGGAATATTATCTACAATTTTGCTTACCCTGTTATAGGAAGGACGCTGTCAAGTTGGAGAGGGTGCAGAAGAAATTTACGAGGATGCTTTCTGGACTAGAGGGTCTGGGTTACAGTGAGGCTGGCCATGCTGGACCTTTATTCCTTGGAGAATGAGAGGTGACCTCAGAAGTTTAAAATCATAAGGGGTATTGATAAGGTAGATCGTCATTATTGGAGAGTTGGAGAGCACGAAATGAAACGTCACAGAGAGAGGAGAGGAGCGGAAAAATTGAAAAGAGACCTTGGGGACAACCTCTGTACACTGAGGACAGTGAGTACCCGGAAGAAGGTACCAGAGGAAGTGGTTGAAGTGGGTTCAACTGCAACATTTAACCGGCATTTGGACATGTACATGGAAGGGAGAGGCTTGGAGAGTTATGGACCAAACTAGACATGTGCGACTAGCAGGGAGGATGCTGTGGTTGGTATGGACCATTTGAGCCGAATGGCCTGTTTAGCCTGCATTACTCTAGTATTCCTTAATTCTAAAGTGACACAAGTTGCATCCCTGTGCAAATACTTTTACTTGTACACATCGTTCTGCTATCAGTCACTGGTGTCTTTTCAGGGCTCCTGGCATCCAAGGTTTTACACATACACATTGTGGATCATGCTAACTATCTGCCCTGTTCTGCTGTGAGTTAAAATACAATGAAAATCAGATGCTTTCAGTAGCTATGCTAACACGTTACCTTCCCTGCACTGCCATATATTCAGTTACTAATCAATGGTCAATAGTACATCATCTTCCATAGTATCAGTAACCTGTGAACTCAATCTGAATGGTGAGCGAGCTGGGAACTTACTCTTCAGAGTAAAGGTGGGGGTGGGGAATTGGGGAGAGGTGATTTGATAGAGGCGTATAAGCTGGTAAGAGGCATAGATAGAATGGAGAGGCAACAACATTTTCCCAGGGTGGAAATGACTAATATGAGGGGGCATAATGTTAAGGTGATTAGAGAAATGTATACGGGTTTGTCAGAAGTATTTTTTAACAAAAAGAAAATGGTGGTTGTATGGAATGCGCAGCCTGGGTAGTGATAAGGGCAGATGCATCAGTGAGATTTAAGAGGCTTTTAGATAGACACATGGATGAAAAAAATGGACAGCTATTTGAGAGAGTAAGGATCAATTGATCTTGGAGCAGATTAACAGTTCGGTGCAACATCATGGGCCAAAATCCCTGCATTGTGTTATATTGCTCTATGTCTTGCCCAGCTCAGTTTAAGCCCTGAGAGGAGTGACGAGAGCTGTGAAGCGAGGTGCAATAAATCCTTTGGAATCATATACCTTTAAGGCCCAGAAATAAACTATGTGATTTTCATTTTAATGACAGAGATGGTATCCGATAGGTAGATTTGTTTTTCTGCTGGGATGGAATGCTTCAGGTCAATTAAACTTTCAGCAGCGTGTAGGGCTCTGCCTATTCCTTACCTCACCACCATTTTGGGGTCAATATTATAAAGCATTAGTGAACCTCATTATAGTTTAAACTTCCCATTCTTCTAAAGCATCATGTAAATGTAAAGTACTTTGAATTAATCCATATTTTTCTCTACTTCAGGTGAAGGATGAGCGGACATTGGCGATTCTATGAGAAAGTAGTGCTGGGTGTTGTTATTACTCTGAGATTGTTATTCGTGTTCTGGGATAATGACCAACGTCGAGAGATTGATGTTGCAGAAACTTTTCATCGCAATGACCTGCCCAAGGTTGTTACTGGTGATGCAACTGAATCAGTGCTCAAGCCAAAGTGCCACGCGAACACGACATTGCTGCACTTGTCCTCATTTCATCAAGAGAAAGAGCACATAAAAAACTTCTTGATGTATAAACACTGTCGAGAATGGCTCATAAAACACTGTTGACCAATAGAAACTACAGACTGACCAAGGACCGGGGAAGCAGACAAGCCAGTTCTCTCTGCCTCGCCCCCACCCATTTTGTGGACTATGAATTGATTCTTACACTGGAATAATTTAATCAGAGGAACTGAATGTGGACACAGGGAGCTTCAGGTAATGATCTGCTAAACCCGAGACCATTCTCAAACAAGTCGCCATTTGTTATGTGAAGGGCGTGGACTCTGAACTGATTCCTGACCCAGGGACAATCTAATCAGAGCAATAAACCTGAGACCATGCTCAGAGGAGCAGCTACTTGTTATATAAAATGCCAGACATATCAAAGAAGCAATCTGTAGTCTCGTTAGACTCTTTCTGGGTTGCATCATTTAACTGGCTTAGACCAGTAAGTGTGTAAAGATACGAATACACAAGGCTGAGGTGGGCAGAGCCAGGTACAATATGTTGGTTGTAGCTCTGTACAATGATCAGTAAACATGTGACCCAGGGAGGTCAGGTGGCCTTGAGCCAATGGTTTGGAAATCCAATGGTTCAATTAATGAGGAACAATATAAGATTCCGGAGCATCAAATATGCCGGGGTGATAACTCTCCAGCGGCCAGAGACCAACCATTGTCGAAAAGTAGTACCACACGGACACGTGGAGATCGGATACATGGGGATCGGAATATGATGAGAGGCATTGACCGTGTGGATATTCAGAGGCTTTTTCCCAGGGCTGAAATGGTTGCCACAGGAGGATACATGTTGAAGGTGCTGGGGAGTCAGTACAGCGGAGGGGTAAGATTTTTTTTTAACTCAGAGACTGGTGAGTGCGTGATATAGGCTGCCGGCAACAGTAGTGGAGGCGGATTCGATTGGGTCTTTTTACGAGACTTTTGGATAGGTACATGAAGCTTAGAAAAATAGATGGCTATAGGTATGCCTAGTCATTCCTAAGGTAGGGACATGTTCGGCACAACGTTGTGAGCCGAAAGCCCTGTATTGTGCTGTAGATTTTCTATGCTTTTTATGTTTCTATGGAAACATAAACGTAGACTCTTTACCGGGTAAAAACTTTTCTCTTAATTGACTGTTCATGGAGTGTCTGGGTTTCCAGTAGTGTGCACACAGGAAGATAGTGTGCAAGTCTACGTGATTTTAGTAGAAATAATAAAATATACTTGTTGGTAAATACAGATTCTCTGTATTTCATTGATCATTGTTTCAAGGAATGATTCTTGTCACGGTGGCATCCATCATTAACATTGCCCACTAACAGGACGTGCCCTCTACACAGTGTTACCATCGGGAAGGAGATACAGAAGCCTGAAAGCTCAGGCTCAGCGATTCAGGAACAGCGTTTATCCCCGCTGCCACCTGTATCTCAGTTTTGTTTTCTCTATATTTATTTATCCTGTATTTCATTGTACTGCTGCCGTAAAGTTAACAATTTTGCGACGTATGTCTGTGATATTAAATCTGGTTCTGATTCTTTAAGTGTACCTTTGAAACCTTTGATTCTGATTCAGAAGCGAGGGGGATATGTTAGATCGAACTTACATTAGCCGAAAGCCTATCAGAACCTCATGTACTGTGCAGTAATATTCTGTGTTCTGTGCTCGATCGAGAGTACCGTATCTTGCTATAGTTAAGTAAGTCGATTAATTATTTAAAATTATTTAAATTAATTATTAATTAATTACACCTTGCTTTTCCAGACTACTCTCAATGCGTTGGATAATAAAGTGCAGGAGAATAAAAAAAAACAATAGACCATATATATATTAGTACCGACCGCTGGATGATCTCGATAGCTTTGCTTGGAAGGGACTTGCCAAGTATTATGTAATGATGAATTGTCCTCGGTGTTGAGACTATGCTGGTCATGGGGTATGAAGGGAAGTATCTGGACAAACAGGAACATTAACGATAGTCAGTATGGGCCAGTGCGTAGTAGGTCATGTCTAACCAATCTCACAGAGCTTTAGGACGTAGTAACCAGGAATGGTGTTGACAGCAAGGCAGTGGATGCGTCTGCAGGGACTTCAGCAAGGAATTTGCAAGATTTACACGGAAGGATGGTCGGGACGGTTCAGTCGCTTGGTTTTCACGATGAAGTAGTAAATTGGATTAGCCATTGGCTATGTTGGGGAAACTAGAGTGTGGTAATGGATGGTTGTCTCTCTGATTGGAGGCTAATGGAGAGAGGAGATCCGCAGGAATCGTTGCTGTGCCCGTTGTTACTTGTAATCTATATCCACGATCTCGATAATAATGTCGTTAACTGGATCAGCAAATTTGCCGATGACACCAACATTACGGATGTAGTTGACAGCGAGGAAGACTACCGGAGCATGAGGCGGGATCTGGACCAATGGACAAATGGCCTGAAAAATGGCAGATGGGATTTAGATCAGACAAATGTTAGACGTTGCTCTTTGGGCGGACCAGCCAGGGTGGGTCTGACTCAATGAGAAATAGGGCACTGAGGAGTACGACAGAGCAAACGAATCTGGGAATGCAGGTCCATAATTCAACGAAAGTTGCGGCACTGTTACACAAGGTCGTAAAAGAAACTTTTCGGACATTGGCCGTCATAGACCAAAGTACTGAGTACAGGAGTTGGGACGATATTTTGCTGCTGTTTAAGGCTTTATTGGGGCCTAATTTGGAATAGTGTGTGCAAGAAAGATTAAAATATGATTAAAATAATGCAGAAAAAATTACACGGCTAATGCCGGGACGGACTGAATGTTTTTAATTAAAAGGAAAGATTACACGTGTTAGCAGTTTATTCCCGGGCGGGTAGAAGACTGAGGGGAGATTTGATAGAGGTATACAACATTATGAGGCGTATAGAGAGTGTAAATACAAGCGGGTTTTCTCCACTGATATCGGGCGAGAATACAACTGACGATCATGGGTGAAGTGTGAAATGTGACATGTTTAAGGGAAACATGAGGGGGAAATTCTTCTGCCTGAGGGTGGTCAGAGTGTAGACAGAGCTGCCAACACAAATGGTAATTGAGATTCCGATGCCAATCTTTAAGAGATGTTTGGAGAGGTACATGGATGAGAGGGATATGGATGGCCACGTTCCGGGTGAGGTCGATGGCAGTAGGCAGTGTAAATAATTCCTCACTGACCTGACGGGCTGGAGACCCTGTTTCTGTGCTGTAGTTTCCTATGGCTGTCTGACTGTGTATCTGGGTTAGAGCTTCAGCGTCACACAGCACCGACCGATCTAGAAAGTCGTTGATACTGTTCGATCCCTCTGTCCTTGCAACACTGAAGTAATTTGGATGGTTATTCTGTATTCCCCAATTGCCTGCGATGGGTTTAAAGGAAGACAAGTGTGAGCCTGATTATTGCTTTGCCTTCGCTGCGTTTTTAGTTTGCGTAGTTTTGTATGTTTCATTTATTATTGATTTCAGAGGGAGACACGGATTCCACACCGGCCATGTGGATTCAGGGTTAAAAGGATCGAAATATGAGCGTATCTACACCCGATACGATAAAACCACGATTCAGAGGTAAATTGGCATTTGGATAAATTGGTGTGTACTTGAATTGGGAATTCGGATTGCCATTCTGGACGGCTGGTTCTTGTAGTGAGCACCAGTAGCTGCTGCTGAACACTTTGAAATTCTGGTTTCTCGTTGTAGGGCTCCATTGGAAAAGATGCTTTGAAGTCATTGTAGCATTTGCCCTGTAATATGTAAGTGATAGGTCAGTTTAGAAAACCCGCTGGTGCAGTCAATCACTCAGCGATTTGCTGACGTCGTCCCCCTTAATTCCATTAATTATCCAGGTGCTGCTGTGTGATCAGATTAAATCGATTATTTCCTCAGCCCTATTTATTGGAGCACTGTAACTGCGGACTCGCAATAGAGTTGTAAACTGCAGCAGAATTTCGACTCTGCATGAGGAACACAGCTGCGCTCTATCTTCCAGCCAGAATTCACTCTATCTACTACATCATCTGCCTTCTGTTAGGAAGCCAATACTGAATCAACGTAGCCAGGTTTCCCTCGGTCCCATGCCTCCTGACTTTCTGATTGAGTCTACTATAGGGAACTGATCAAACTCCTGACCATAATTAATGCAGCCACATCGACTGTTCGGATTCATCTGTCAGTTTTATTTTCATTTTCAAATAATTCAATCTGACTCATAAAGGACAACATGCCATGTTTTCTCTCCGCAGCCAGACTACATCTCTCCAAATACTCATAAGTTCCTCCTTCAATAATCCCCTCCAGTAGTTTACACACAACCGATGTAAGACTCCCTGGTCTATAATTCCAAAAACTATCCCTATTATCTTTCGTCAACAAATGAACAACATTTTCCACACTCCAATCAACTAGGTCTACTTCCGTGGCCAGCGAAGACACAAATATCCTGTCCAAAAGCGCAGCAATATCCGAGATCGCCTTCCAGAATTACCTGGACTATATCCCTTCCGGCATCGGGGAATCATCTATCATAATGTTTTCCTAAATTTCCAGCGCATCCTTTCTTAGTTTCGGCATGTTCTAGCATATCTGCCTTTTGACGCTGTGTTCACATTGATCAATGTATTCAGTGAGGAGCTTCCCCTCCTCTTTGGACTCCAGATACAAGTATTCCTCTTTTACCTCTGATCTACCCACTCTCTCTCCAGCCTCCTCCTGTTCTTCACAGTGCAACTTTTCAAGGATTTCTCAAATCCCCCTGGAAGTCTTTTAAGTCCATTGTTAAATTCCTTCCTGTCTACATTGTGACTTGCTGTATCCTTACCTGATCCTTTCTTCCTTTTCTGTAAGTATCGTTCTTTCTTCCTCTTGACGTGTTGTTCCAACTTTCTTGTCTCCCAGGGTTACTTTACGCTATCGTCCTTTCCCTGCGTCACTGAGACAAGCCTTACTGAACCCCGTGTCAGTGCTCCCTAAACAATCCTCACATATGTGTTGCGCAATACCCCGAGTGCATCATTTCCCAATGTACGTTCCTGAGCTCCTGCCAGGAGTCACCACACATCGCTGTCCCCCAATTAAATAGATCCCATGCTCCCTGGTCCTAACTCTGTGCAAGGTAAATGTCGGTGAATTCTCCCTGTTGTTCTGAAATGCGGACCCGCGGAAAGATCTGTCACCTGACCCGTTTCCTTTTCTAATATTAGATCTGGTATGAAATGTTCGCCAGTCAGCCTTTCTTCTTATAGTGACATGAATCCTTCCTGAACACAACTGAGAATTTATGCCATTCCTAAAAATTTTACCTTGGGTATGTGCCAAAGACTATTAGGGAAGTTGCAGTTGCTGTGCCAATAACGGCTCATTTCCAGTTTCCGCTTCCCGGTCGGTTTCTCACTGTTGCCGTTGCGTTTTTTTTGTTAATCTTGTGGGCGGCTGTACAGGATACTCCAAATGGGGAGATCGCGCCCATTTCAAAAGGAAGAACAGAAACAGTGTTCGTCTCCCAGTCTATTTAAAAACGAACGCTCCACGTTGTCCTCCCTTTCTGCAGCTGCGATACTATCCCTGGTTTCCCATCGCACTCACTTTACACTCTGTTACCCGACCCTGTCCATTTTGAAGAAAGTAAAACCCAGAAATTCCTGAAGCCATCTCTGTCCTTGCGTCAGTCGAGTGTCTGTGATAGTTTGGAACATACTTCAACCAAAGTGACAATCACGCCTGGCGCATTGAACGTTTATATTGCTACCTACCTGAAGTGTAGGAAGCAAACAATCTTCCGCCAACTTTGCAATTTCCAGTTGAGCAGGTATATGATTATTTGAATTTATGACATATTTGCCAAATCTGTTCATTGTAAAACGACTTTATTTGAAAACTCCGCTGAATTTTCATTAGACACGGGCGTTATCTACACAGATGGCCATTTAATGTAAACACATACTTCATTCCATTTCTCAGCTCCTCTCTGAATTTCCTCTGTGTCAGTGTATAGATACAAGTATTGGTGCACATGCTGAGAAATTGTAACATGAACCCAAATTGTTGTAGGATGTATACCGGGGAACTCAAATATCTGTCCTGGTAAAAATAGTTTTGAGTTTGCCATTTCAGGGAATGGGCTACATAGGGCATCCAAAATAATATAAAATTAGCTGATATAGAAAACAACAAAATCATCGATTTTCTGCGTTTTTCTACCTCGGTATCTTTCTGAATGTCACTGCTGTGCCGAAGCCTTCTGCGGACTCTATTTGCCACAACGATATGTCTTACGGTTAACCCGTTAAATACCAGGATTAAGCCGATTGGTAGCAATGGTGTTAAAATGCTCTGCAGTAATGTGTACCCTCTCCACGAGGGTGAAGTAACGTATTCATGTGTGCGGATGCACCGCCACGGCGTGTTGTCAATGATGACGTGAGGTTCAAGGGCAAAGTATAACGGGACACATTTCCCGCAGCTCACTATAACCACGGTCACGATAACAACCGTTGCTGTTCTCTCTGTGCAATATCGCTCCCGCAGCTTTCGGCAACATATTGCGATGAAGCGATCGAAGGTAAAACTGACCGTGAACCAAACAGAACAGTCCGTCGTTACAACCTTAAATACAAGTGTCAGAGCGCATACAGGAGTGATGAGCAGGAATCTAGAATAAATGTAGATATTGTTGGTCTGTTCCACTAAAGCAGCAACGATAACCACCATCAGATCCGCTGTTGCCATTCCAACCAGGTAACGGGTGATGCATTTGGAGAGTCCGCATTTTCCCCGAGAAAGGATCACAATCGCCGTTAAATTAACTGCATGAAATTTGGAAACATAGTAGAAATATGGTCAGTTCCCTGAATGTCCCCATTTTACCGATGCTATGCAGGGTATGGTCTGTTTGGAAGTGGGAATCCAGTGTGTGCGATCTCGGTCGCTACACTCCGGCTGGAGGACAATGACGGATGTGAGTGTCAGTGGATTGGCGACCTTCCCACAGTTTAAAGCGAGGCATCCGCATTCAACGACTCACGGACCGGTGAATGGAAGATGGGAAACAACATCATTCCCATTATTAGGGGAGAAACATTTGAAGGGATTGTTTGCAGCGGTGAGAAAGAGGAATGAAAAGATACAAAACACAATTTATCATTTACTGACTTATGTAAGAACACATCTACTTGTCGAAAATAGACTGGACCGTCATTTAAACAAGCTGCAACATTGTCATATGTTGGAAGTGTCTGCACTGATAGAGACTCGGCCCTAGAAAAGCAGAGACCGGCATGTCTTCAGAAAGCTTAGCGAGGTGAAATTATGAAACAATGTCAATATCGGCACGAACCTAACTAACAAAAGAAAAGTCACTTCCATCAAAGTACGAAAATAAAAATAAAACAATGAGAAGCTTAAATCCTCCATTCCGGAAACACGTTTCAGCCGATGGTGGCATCTGTGCTTAGTAACAGTGCGGATACCACAGCAGAGTAACGACGGCACCATACATAAAGTGACCAGCTCCGGCATCTTACCGGGGACACCAACCGCTACAAGTGTGGGATAGAAAATAGCCGCGATGTGGTAAATCGTCGAATATCCCATATTCCGTCAGAAGCAGCGTTCAGTTGTACGGAGTGTTTCAGCTGCTCAGATGGACTGGTGATCGGTTTAGCAGATTTTTATTGAGGTGAGAGCAATTCCACTAAGACAATTAGCGTGGCGATCACGTCAGGGCCATTATTGACAACCAAATGCACAAACACTTACGTTAAACTATTTTTATTCACTGTTCCCGTGTCATTTACTTGACTCCTCAAGGGATATTGCAATCTATTTACTTTAAAACAATTTAAACTATTTAGATAGGGTATTTCTTTAAATCTGTGTTGCTTTTAAATTAGGCATTCATGTTGAAGTCGATTTATTTTGTAACAGTTGACGGAGTATATTCGCTTCTGAAATAAAGGAAAGGAGTTTGTTCTGACAGGTGTAATGGAGAACAATTCTTTGTTAAATGGGAACATTCGCTCTTTCTTTTCGTTCGTTCGTTTCAGTCATTCCGGGCGGTTTGAGTGATGCAAACCACAGTGACAGCTGACATATGTTACAATGAAATACACTGCAAGTATTTCTGCAAACACTGTAAAAGATCCAAAGCGATATTCCAGAGACCTGTGATCAAAATCCGTAGATTCCCAGGCTGTTTTATATTTGCCAGGAAGTTGTATTTTCTTTCTCCTGATTTACTGTCAGGTATATTGCCTTCCGAGCGTCACTGTAAGTATGTGCAGAACAGCGGATGTGGTGAAGCTGACCTGTCAATCACACTTCTTTCTGCTCCTGCCGTGCACCGCTCCGTGCCGATTGTGGTTCGCGTACCGATGAGCGGCCCTCGGCTTATTGAAGAACGTCCCGACACTCAGTTTCCATTGTGGAACTCGTACCAATATGCGGCCCTCGGTTGACTCGAGAAAGTATCACCTCTGCCTTCAAATTCACCCTTCCAAAATGAATCTCTCCGTAATTTTCCGGGTTGAACTCCCTCTGTAACTTCTCAGCGCTGTCCTGTGTCCTGTCACTGTCCTGTTCTAATCTGTGAGAATCTTCTATACTGTCCATAATTTCACCAACCTCCACGTCATCGAAAACACAATAAGCCATCCTTCCACCTCCTCATCCAAGTCATTGATAAAAAGACAAATAGCCCTGGGTTCAGAATAAATCTCTGCAGGACACCTGTCACCAAAGGCCAGGGAGAAAACGCTTCATCCACAACTATCTTCTGCCTTCTGTGGGCGTCAGTCCTGAATCCGCAAGCGAACTTTCCCTGGATACCAAACCTTCTGACGTTATGAACGGTCCTACCATGGCTAATCTTAACGCCATGTTAAAATCCATTCATATCAGATCATGTATCCCCCACGTTATTTCCGGAAGACGACGGAACAAACACGTTCTCCCATCTGTTTCTCACTTTTAGTCTCCGCCTTCGCTCGGGCGAGTGTAAAGATGTGAATTATCCTCACCCTCCGGGGGTAATCTGGTAGTGGTTACCCAACTCCTTCATCCACATCACCGTCGATGGCCTGAAACGTAAATCCAAGAGCATCATCTCATCTCGGTCCAGGCCTCCCATTGACAATATGTTTTCTGGAACTCAGCTACTTACTACAGGACATTGACTATCTCTAAGGGGTTTGAGTTGGTTAATATGGTATCACTCCTACTTGTTTGGAGGGGGTCTGGATTCGATATACTGATGGACTTGCTTTGTCAGCGACATCATATGTCCCTGCAAGTCGCGATGCTCTAAAGAGCCTTGGCTGATGCACTGAGTTCCTAACCATCTGTCCAATTTCCGACAACAGCTGTTTTGTTCACCCCTGGAAACAAGCTTAGCTTTGCTGTTCCTTCCATCCCTTATTATGGACGGTATCATAATGAGCCTCCTTAATAGAGCCAATTAATCGCTGCTTGCATTTGTCCTTTCCAATAACATCATACACGGTGTGTAACAAATCTAGCCCAAAGAGGGATTCTAACTATGTCATTTTAGATAACATTGTCTTTAAAGTTCTGTTCATCCGTTCAGCAAATGCACTCTATTGTGGTCGATAAGAGATACCAACTTGAGTTTTACCCCAGACAGTCTCACATATGGATGTAGAGGGACCATGACTGATTCTAGAGCGCTTTGCAATCCCCAACGGGTAGAAACTCTGTCCAACAAAATCCTGTCTCTTTACGTCAGCGGTTTTCATTATCTAGATGGGAAAGTCTCTCCCCATTTAGTGAACGCATCCACTATCTCGAAGACATAGTTCAGTCCTCCAGAGGGTGGAGGTGAAGATCGAACAAAATTAACCAGTAAATTTACACATGGTCCCTCTATGGAGCGTATCCTGAAACGGCTTTCTTAGCCGATTTATCTGGTTTCTCACTGGGCACAAATCAAACAATTCTTGCAATAATGTTCATATCCTCGCAGATTTGGCCACCAACACAGATTCCGCAACTGTTTCTATGATCTATCTGCTCCTTGATGCCCACAAATGTTATGGTGTCAAAGCATCATTTGGTTTCTTTCACAATTCCGCACCTACAATTTACCACTATCAAGGATAATCCAAATCCTTGCCTGTATCCATCGATATTTCCCATAATCTTCAGAATCCTCTCCTGTTTGCACCTTTTCTAAGTCCTGATCCTGTTGCAGTGTCGTGACTAAGTCTATATGTGTAGAGTTTGCTGGTTTTGCTGTCATCCCTACCTCTACATCTGCACTCACTTTAATCACCCAGTTGATTCCAGTTATGAATAACTCACCAGCCTTCCTGCTCCTTTCTGGGCATGGTTTTAAGTGAACCACCACCTTTTTAATCCATCAGTTTTTCCTCTTGCCTTCTCAAATTTTTACTTCAACAAGGGAGATGATGACAATGGTTTGTCTCTACTGGGATATAACCTCTAGCTTCTCATAACGGTAAATATTCAGTCAAAGCACATGAGCATCCAGAGAATGAAGGGAGATGGGTCATGTACAGCCATCAGAGTTTAGTCTCATTCGGTATCTTGTTCAGCGCAGGAAAAGTGAGCCACAGGACTTGGTCCTGTGCTCTGCTGTTCCATGAACCTAATATGTCCAGGTGATGTGTTCACATCTTAATATCAATCTCTTCACCATCTTCTGTCCATTTTCCTACAATCATCTGTGTCTTCTGCACTGACGGGTGTAATATAGGAGGCGATGTCTTCCATTACCGGAACAAGCTCTCCCACCAGCCATGCCCTTGAGGAGCGGGATGTTTCCGGCTGTGCAGTGACGTAAGCCGTGTCGGCAATTTCTCAGAGTTCAGCAGTCAACCGCCTGCTGCAATGTGCAACTTTGGATGATTCCAAATGTCAAACTTGAGCTTCCCTGACAATCCTACTCCAAAACTCTCTCGGTGCTGCACAGAACAACATAGTTACTGTTACGAATTGTAAAGGTTTAGAAGCGAATCAGCAGCAAGAGATCATACACTGAGACAGATTTCAAAATTAAAACTACTATGTTTATTAGTACCTGCTCATATAATAGTTACTTAACTAGATAATCAAAAGTTAACAGCGTTATGTGTATATACGTGTAACTATCAAGCTTAATAATAGTTATTAAAGTCTTAAGATTCAAATAGCAAGTTAATAAGGTTCAGTAATGCACATAATAACTGATGATTGTAGAAAGACTTTGTAATTCAGAGTGGAATGTAGACAGTGGTCAGTTCATGTTGAATTCCACAGGTTCCACGCTGGTTAAACGAGTCACCAAAGATCATGTCTGTCGAGTCGCTCCGAATCTCCAGAGGACTTATCACCAAAAGCAATCTGTAAGAGGAATATCGTCTTCGCGGGGTTACCACACAACATACACAGGCAAGTGACAAGACATTAGTCGTCCCACAGGATATCCCAAAGAATCCCATTTTATGGATTATACGAAGAGACAGTCACTTCTAGTTTATGCACTGCGTGCCGATGATCAACCCACGCTTGTGGGCTTGAGAGAGTTACAAACCCCAGCTGCGACAAGCTGAATCTACCGGCTTCCACAGTCCCTCTCTCTCTCCCCCCCCCCCCCCCTCTCTCACTCTGCTTAATCTGCACAGACCTCTTGTAACTGACGTCATAGTCCAGCCTCACTCAAGCGCTCTGAAAGAAACAGTCTCAGTAACGACCGCAGGATCGTAACACTTCCCTCCAAAAAGGGAAATTTTGATCTAAAAGAGAAAACTTTTAACTGCAAATTACAGTATGAGAGACAGTACATATATGGTAATCATGTTTAGCATACTACTGACCAATAAAATACATAGCAGGCGTATACAAATATTATCATAAAAACATTGCGAGCTTAACATCTGGAAGGACAATCAGCAATTATATTATCTTGGCCTTTAATGTGAGTTGTCATCATATCATATTCTTTCAGAATGAAACTTTGTCAACTGTAAGATTGGCCTTCGAGAGCCTTTCAAACAACTTTTCCACCGCAGTGATATGTCTTTCCCATGTGTCACTTCCTGTAATTGTTCATCAATATAGGCATCTGTGTGTTTTATCCCTCGAATTGCAGAATGAATCATTCTCTGGAATGTCCGTGGTGCATTTCTCATTCCAAATAGCAAAACATTGTATTCATACTACCCAGAAGGTGTTACAAATGCCGAAATTTATCTACTTCTATCCGTTAATGGAACACACCAGTACCCTTTTAACAGAGCAACTTTTGTAAGAAACTTAGCTTTTCCAACCTTTTCTATGCAATCATCCTCTCTGGGGATAGGATAATCTTCTGTTTTTGTTGCAATAATCAGTGCAAAAACCTAACACCATCATCTGGTTTAGGTACAATAACACAAGGCGAACTCCAATATGAGTTAGAAGGCCTAATAATACAATTTTTCAACATATACCCAATTTCTTGTTCAGCAAGTTTACATTTTTCCATGTCATGCAATAAGGATGTCGTTTAATTGGTTTAGCATGACCGACATCGACATCATGGACACCTATTGCCGTTCTCTCTGGGACATCGAGAAATAAATCATAAAATTCTATAATTAACTGTTTCATCTCCAGCCACTGCAGCGCTGTAAATGGGCCAATTTCTCATCTATCGAATTCAAAATACTCGAGTTGGTCAATTTAGCAGAAACAATGTTCGGATTATGATAAGCCTCAGATGGGTCAATCAATTCGTTCCCAGGGTTGTTAGACTCATTTTTATATTGCACTCTGGTCACAGCTGCGGATTGTTTATCGAATAATGGTTTTACCATGTTTACGTTTAACAGCTGTGTTGGCTGCCGTCGGTCCTGTATTTTGACTAAATAACTAACATCATTGATCCTAGCCAAAACTTCATAAAGGCCATGGTATCTCGCCGGAAGTGGGTTCGTTACAGTCGGTAAAAACATTAATACTTTGTCACACTTCTGGAATGACCTCATCCTGGCTTGTTTATCAAAAATGTTTTCATCCTGTTCTAAGAAACTTTTAGGTTTTCCTTCGCTAGGTTACAGGCTTTGTGTAATCTATCTTTGAATTTCAAAACATAGTCCTGCAAATTGATACGCATGCCCTGATTAATACACTCTGCCTTTAACAGGGTCAAATATTCTCGAACCCTATGACCAAATACAGGTTCAAATGGACTGAAACCTAGTGAATCCTGTTACTGATTCTCTCACCATGAATAAAAGTAAATGAACTCCTTCATCCGAATCCTTTTCATTTTGAACACAGTATGGCTTAATCATTGTTCTGAGGGTAGAATGGAATCTCTCCAAGGCCTCCTGTGATTTTGGATGATAAACGGACGACATAATCTGCTTAGCACCCAGTTCATAAACTACCTGCTGGAAAAATTCGGGCGTAAAATTGCTTCATTGATCATACTGAATCTCATCAGGTAAACTAAATAAAGTTTAAAAATAAGCTTTATAAGATCATTCTACACAGTTCTGGTTTCTATATTTCTGACAGGTATTGACTCGGGAAATCTGGATGCTCTACACATGATGGTTAGCAAATATTGATGACCAGCTTTAGTCTTTGGGAATGGGCAAACACAATCCACAATAACCTTAGAAAAGGGTTCACCAATTACCGTAAAAGGTTGCAATGGGGCGGGGGGGGGGAGGAAGGGACTGATTAGTTTTACCCACATCCTGACAAGTGTGACAAGTCCTGCAAAATGTTGCGACATCTTTCCGCAAACTGGGCCAGAAGAATTGCTTCGAAACTTTGTTCACAGTTTTATGCACACCTAGATGGCCATCCAAGGGCCCGCTACGGGCTAAATTTAAAACATCATTCCTATAGAGATTGGGAACAACAACTTGGTGAATAATTGTCCATTCACCACTTGCAGAAATACCAGGTGGTCTCCACTTTCTCATTAACACTCCTACTGGAGATACTATCCTACTGGCACCTTCCTAATATAATCATCTGAGAGAGCCTTTTTTTTTAGAGCTTCAATGTCAGGGTCTCTCTTCTGTTCTGATATAAACTCCTTCCTAGACAGAGACAAATCTTTATCGTCAGATTTAATACCTGGATCCTGGTGGCACAATGAAGGCAGAAAAGTCCCTGCCAAGTCATCAAAACCTGAGTCACGATTTTGGCTATCGGGGTAGCAGAGTCATACTGCACAGATCTGTCTGCATTGGCTGACTTCTTAGTCAAACTTCGAGTTAATGCGAAGGAGGGTAAATGTGAAAATTCATCTTTGAATCCGCAATGATTGGCTTAGCTGTCAGCTGCATTGCAGGAACAACCTTACCATCTGCTAGTTCATTCCCTAACTACAAAGAAACACCATCCATTGGTAAGCTGAGTCGTAGTCTTATTTTAACAAGTCCTTTAACTAACACTGACTTCAGAATTACTTTGTGCAGGGGTGCAAGAGCAACGCCGATCCCGATTACTTTAATCAGGTTTACCTCACTAGTGGCTGTCTCATTTTAGGACACTTTCTAACATAAGTGACTGAGAAGCCCCAGTGTCTCGAATAATTTTCACCTGTACTGGGGTTGTCGCTTCTTTCACTGACACAAACATATTTGACATAAAATGATTGATTCCCTTCTTAGTTCGGTCAGACCTCTTAGCCCCCGATAGTGTTTCTTCAGAATGTTCAGAAACCCATGAGTGTTTCAACACGTTGAACGGAAGCATCTGGAACTGCCTCCTTTTCCTTCTTTTTCTTCAGGAGCAAACAGTTAGCCATTACATGACCAGCTCTCCTACAATAGTGACAAGTAAGACCAGAATATTTCTCCTTCAATTGCTTTCCTTCACCCTTACTTTTGTCACCAGACCCAAACTTATTTTTTGGTTTACCCTGACCGTCCATGCTGCTCTTTTGTAAGGTCTTACTCGGGGTAAACTTAAATTTGTGTGTTAAGGCAAACTCACCGCTAACTTAGCAGACTCTTGCAAAGTGGCAGCGTCGTTCTCATCCAGATATCTCTTTATGTCATTAAGGACGCACCTTCCAAATGTTTCAATTAGAACAAACGCTTTCAAGTTGTAAAATTATCATTCACACTTTCATATGTATACCGTCGCTGGAAAAATGCAGACATTCATAAGCAAATTCCACATGTCTGATTCACAGTTTTCTTCAACTTTCTAAACCTTTGTCTATAGGCTTCTGGAACCAGTTCATGGGTTTTAAGCAAAGCCTGTGTCACTGTCACATAATTAGCTTCATCTTCAATTGATAGGGCCCAGTAAGCTTGCAAAGCCTTACACTTAATTACACTCTGTAAATGGGGTGTCCAGCATTCGTCCGGCCACTGTAGAGCATTAGCCATCTTCTCAAGATGCTGAAAGGACTTATCAACCTCAGCCTCCATCAATTGGAGGGACCCGTTTAACTTCCTGACTGGCCACAAACGGTATAACCACCTCCCTAGAGCCAGGCGTTTGCCTCCCGAGACCTACCCTCTCTCTATATATATCAAACTGCCTTTGTTTGTCTCTTTCTCTTTCCTCAACCTCTAATTCGAATCATCTAACTTCATTTGTTCCATTCGTAACAGGGTCTCAAGTTAACTTTCAGGAAACCTCTCTAACACATCTCTCTCAAGTTCCTCCTTGTGTATGTAGTGTTCAGCTATTATCCTCTGAATCTGTACCTTTTACATGGACCGTTTTACATCAGTAAGTTTTAGCTCCTAAGCAATGGCCGACAATTCATCTTTTTCGGCATTCTATAATATCTCAGGGTCTGGTGTTGCCAGAAATTCCCCACCATCTATTTCTACTGATCTCCACAAACAAGTAAATCAAAAGGAAATGGGTATTTCCCTTTATACTATCAAATAGATATTTAATCTTTCAGTAAGCTACATTTGTTCACATCGTGGACGAGCCCCCAATTTTTTGTTACGAATTATAAGGGTTGAAAAGAGAATCCGTAGCAATAGGTTATACACTCAGTCAGGTTTGAATGTTCAAACTGTTATATTTATTAGTATCTACTCATAATATAGTAACTTAACGAGATAAACAAAGTTAACAGTGTTATGTGTATATATGTATAACGATCAAGCTTAAGAGCAGTTATTAAAGTCTTAAGGTTCAAATGGTAAATTAGTAAATTTCAGTAATCCACGGATGAACTGATGATTGGAGAGATATTTTGTTATGCAGAGTGGAATGTAGAGACAGGTTGATTCGCGTCGAGTTCCACAGGTTCCACGTTGGTTTAAAGAGATAACAGTCACCAAAGATTACGCCCGTCGAGTCGATTCGAATCCCCATACGAATTATCACCAAAGGTGACCTGTCACAGGAATATGTCTTTCAGGGGCTGCCACACAACATACCTAGGCAAGGGTCAACACTCGAGAGATCCCACGGGATATTGGGGAAAAAAAACACTCGTATGGATTATACGAAGTGGC
Organism: Hypanus sabinus; assembly: GCF_030144855.1. Taxonomy (NCBI): domain Eukaryota; kingdom Metazoa; phylum Chordata; class Chondrichthyes; order Myliobatiformes; family Dasyatidae; genus Hypanus; species Hypanus sabinus. Next base: position 31,546 of record NW_026779896.1, read on the forward strand.
GGGCACTTTTCCGTTAAATGATCAAAACACCTTTGTGGACATAGGAGAGTTCCAAACCCCAGCTCTTACTCTCATCGTGTCCTTCTGTGTATAATCTGCACAGGCCACGTCATTCTGTGACTGACGTCATAGCCCCGCCTCACTCAGGTGCTCTTAAACGAACAGTCAGAAACGACCATAGGTTCGTAACATTACAATTATCTCAATCAATAATTTAATGGCATATTGTAGACGAGTTCGCAAGAAAATCGATAAGATTCTTATATTATTTATGAGTAGGACATAAATCGAATAGATTCACGCTCTGGTTCACATTAAGGAATGTGTGACAGAATCAGCAAACGTAAGAGAGTCCAGAGACACACGGTGAAGGGCGCAATTTCGAATTGATGAGGGAAATGTATTCATACAAATAATGCTGATACATGAAACAAGCTGCCTTGGTGGGTTTTACTTCAATCAATTTATGGAATTAGTTACGCACTTATTTATTTAAATTAATTAATGCAGTTATTTTGTTTATTTTAATTCAACATTTCAGAAGTTGTGTTGCCAATCCATAGAGGTTTACGGATCAGATGCTGCTCAATTGGCGCTGTGTGGTTTAGCAACGTATAGCATGCAGAATTACGTCGGGCCGAATTGTCTGTTTGCCAGATGACCCTGAGGCCTCGAATGTGCTGCACAATACAACCGTCATTGTTCACCAATGCACTGTCTCTCTCACATTTTTAACATCATCCAAATGCAGAAGACTATTGTTCTAATAATATCTCAGTGAATATAGAATCTATTTTAAGAGTATTCACTAGATTGGTGAAACAGCGGGAAAGAAGAAGAAAAGTCCTAGCGGCTCACATTGAGTCAGATATTCACAGGTACGGGACTGAGAAAACATCCATAACGCTGGAGCAGACAGATACAGAATGAAACACTGTAACAGAGACTGACCCATACAGAATGAAACCCACACTCCCACACTGTAACAGAGACTGACAGATACAGAATGAAACCCACAGTCTCACACTGTAGCAGAGACTGACAGATACAGAATGAAACCCACTCTCTTACCCTGTAGCAGAAACTGACAGATACAGAATGAAACCCACACTCTCACACTGTAACAGAGACAGACAGATACAGAATGAAACCCACACTCTCACACTGTAACAGAGACTGACAGATACAGAATGAAACCCACAATCTCACACTGTAACAGAGACTGACATATACAGAATGTAACCCACACTCTCACACTGTAACAGAGACTGACCCATACAGAATGAAACCCACACTCTCACACTGTAGCCGAGACTGACAGATACTGAATGAATCCCACACTCTGACACTGTAGCAGAGACTGACGGATACAGAATGAAACCCACACTCTCACACTGTAACAGAGACTGACCCATACAGAATGAAACCCACACTCCCACACTGTAACAGATACTGACAGATACAGAATGAAATCCACACTCTCACACTGTAGCCGAGACTGACAGATACAGAATGAAACCCCACACTCTCACACTGTAGCCGAGACTGACAGATACAGAATGAAACCCACACTCTCACACTGTAACAGAGAGTGACCCATACAGAATGAAACCCACACTCTCACACTGTAGCCGAGACTGACAGATACTGAATGAATCCCACACTCTGACACTGTAGCAGAGACTGACAGATACAGAATGAAACCCACACTCTCACACTGTAGCCGAGACTGACAGATACAGAATGAAACCCACACTCTCACAGTGCAACAGAGACTGACAGATACAGAATGAAACCCACACTCTCACACTGTAGCCGAGACTGACAGATACTGAATGAATCCCACACTCTGACACTGTAGCAGAGACTGACTGATACAGAATGAATCCCACACTCTCACACGAGAGCAGTGACTGACAGATACAGAATTAAGTGCTTAAGAAATATTCAAAACAATCAAGTAATGATATTGAACCAGAAGATTTAAATGCTAGCAGATTGGAGATTAGGAACGAAATTACGAGAGCCTGAGAAGGCCTTTGCCAGCACTATTAAGGAAAACGTTAAGGCGGTCTAAAAGTATGTGAAGACGAAGAGGAAAAGATGTTAGAGAATAGTAGCAATCAATTGTTAGCGCGGAGAAGTGTGTATGGAACCGGAGGAGATAGCAAATGTACTTAATGAATACTCTGATTCGGTATTCACTACTGAAAAAAAAGGATCTTGGCGATTGTAGATATGACTTGCAGTGGACTGTAAAGATTAAGTTTGCAGATGTTAAGGAAGAGGGTGTGCTTGTTACAACGAATGACACGAACCCACGTGCAGGGCACAGGCACGGAGATTTATTTAGGATGCAGACGTGAAGGGCAAACAGGAGGGAGAGCTGGGCAGGAGACGTCGGATAGAACCTATGTTGAATCATAGCGTCGAGAAAGAAACGGTCGACAAAACTCTTCTTAGTACGGAGAGACAGAGTCACACTGAAGTAAAACTTGAGAAGACTTATCTTGGCGCGGAGAGGCTGGGTTTTTGTTTGTTATGCAGAGCGGAATATAGAGAGAGGTTGATTCACGTCGAATTCCACAGATTCCACGCTGGTTAAATCAGGCAACAGTCACCAAAGATCATACCCGTCGAGTCGCTCCGAATCCACATACGAATTATCACCAAAAGTGACCTGTAACAGTAATATCATCTTCCGGGGGCTACCACACAACGTACCTAGGCAAGGGTCAACGCACAAGTGGGCCCACGAGATATTCGAATAAATCCACTCCTATGGATTATACGACGCGACAGTCACTTTTCCGTTATGCACTGCGTACCGATGATCAATCGTCATCTGCAGAAAATGATTCCTTATGCGTCCCATTCCCACGAATAATACCAAATGTATTGGGTGAATCACGAAAAGCGATTGTCAAGGGCTCCAGGGCAATATCAAATATTAAAGGGCTTAAAGGACATCCCTGTCTGGTACCTCGAAAAAGCCGAAAACAAAGTGATCTCTGGTTATTGGTAAATACAGCCAAAGATATTATCTAAGATATAATTTTGGCCTAAAATCAAATTTCACAAGTATATTAAATAAATATTCCTATTCAAGTCCTTCAAACGTCTTCCCAGTGTCAAGCGAAATAGCACATTCTGGTGTATTTGATGAAGTTGTGTATACAATGTTCATTAACCTCCTGACATTAAGATGCGAATAACGATTTTTAATAAATCCTGTCTGATCCTCGGAGACAATTTGTGGCAATACCTTCACTAATCTAATTGCTAATATTTAGTAATTATTTTTAGAATTCACATTCAGCAAAGATACTGATGTGTATGATGCACATTCAGTGGGATCTTTGGACTTTTTTGAGGAATTTAAGAAATAGATGCTTCATAAGTGGTAATTTACCTACAAATGAAGCATCTTTAAAATTCTACATAACCATGGAGAAAGTAAATTTGAAAAAAGATTTTAAAAATTCAGTTGTATACCCATCCGGGCCAAGTGCTTTACCAGAGGTCATCGAAAAATTGCTTTCTTTATTTCTTCTAAAGTAATGGGTGCATCTAATGCTAAAAGTTCATCAGCTGGTAATTTCGGAATATACAGTTTCCGTAGAAATACATGCATTATGGTAGGATCATCAGGAAATTCAGATTGATATAAATTGCTATAAAATTCTTGAAAGAAATTATGAATTTCATCATGTTCAACCGCCAAAATACCATCCGTCTACGATCTTTGTTAATCTGACGTTTCAGCAAAGCAGTTATCAATTGGTTAGCAAATAATTTACCCGAGTTATTACCATGTATATGAAATACCTCTTAGTTTTAAGTAATTGATTGTAAAATGGGGAAGTTAATGACAATCTATTTTGCACCTGAATTCCAATTCTCTGTTTATAAAGATCCAGATTGGGAGCAACAGAATATTTTATTTTATCAATTTACTTGATATTATCAATTAATGTACATATTGCAATATTAATTCCGTTTTTCAATCCAGCAGGGTATGAAATAATTTGCCCACGAATATATACTTTAAAGTTATCCCATAATGTCCCACTGGAACTTGCTTTCATTGAGTTAGTTGAAAAGAAAAATGTATTTTGTTCTTCAATGTAATTAACAAACTTTAAATCCTAAAACAAAATAGAGTTGAACCCTCCACTGTCGATTGGACCTCTGGCGAGGACTAGGCGACGTCTCCACGCGGGCTTTCGAGTGTCCGTAGTTTTCGTATCGGGCGGGTTCGATTACTAGCCTCCACGTTGTACATTGCCCAGTGTTCCGTTACTAACATGACTCAGTATAAGAGCTTCATCATACCACTCTGCGCTTCTTTACAGCAGCAGTGTGTTGTGGTCACAGAGATGGGGAGGGAGGATGAATATCGTGATGAGTGGTTGGGGAAAATGAGATCGCGTATACGGTGTGGGAAGGAATTAGGTCAAGTAAAAGGGGAGGCAGAGGTTAGCGAGATGGCACAGGCTGCTTAGGAGGGGCTATAGAATCTAAGCGCTATAATCCGAGAATGCTCCGCAGGCAGCCAAATCCTCTAATCGCTCAGTGCATGTACGGAGAGTTTTCTCCAACTAACACTTCCCTACTCATCCCAGTCTCTCTCTTTCAACCCTTGGTGTCTATTTCCATCACCAGCTCTTATAATGTCCCGCCTCTTTGTATTCACCAGTCTCTCGAACCCCTCCGGCTATCAGTGCCTAAACCTACCTCTGTCACTCCCTCCATTCACTCCCCAATCCCTGTCTTTCTCTCCCTCCCTCCCGCGTGTTTCTCTCCCTGCCCGCCGTCACTCCTACCCCACCCATCACACAGCCGCGTCTCGGGTTCTCCCCTTTCGAGTTCTCTTCCAATCTCCCTCCTTAGTCCGATTCCCAAAAACCTCTCCTCACCCCAGATCTCTCGACTTCCCTGATCTCTCACTACTTCACCGGTCTCACTCCCAGACTCTCCCCTCAGTCTCTCCGTCCCGTCTCTGCCTCATCTCTCTACACTAGCTCTGTCATACAATTCTCCCTCTACTCCGCCCCCAGCCTATCTCGCTCAGTTTCCCTCTCCCTCTGCCGTTACTCCTCTCCTAGAATCTCGGCTGCGTCTCTCTCTCTTTCCCGTCTTCTTCTCAGACTCTCGCCGCCATCTCTCTACATTCCCCAGTCTCTTTTCTCTCACATTCTCTCTATCCCGTCTCTCCGTAACCCCGGCCACTCTTTCCCAGCAACTCTCTCTCTACCGACTGCACCCCTCACCCTCTCGCTTTCTACCGTCACCAAACTCCAGACTCCATTCTCTCTCCCTATATAAAATCTTTTCACAACCCACGATCTCTCTCCACACCAGATCCCTCGACTTCTCCGGCCTCCCTCCCCATGGGCTTTTTCTACCCTTATCATTCTCTCGCTACCTCACGAGACTCTGTCCCCGTTTCTTTCTCCCCAGTCCCTCTCTCCCGTCTCTCTGGCCAGAGTCGACTCCTTTCCCCGGTAATACTTTTTCTCTTCATTGACTGTTCATGGAATGTCGTGGAGTGAAGATGGCGTCTGAACCTACGTGTTTTATCCTCGAAGTAATAAAATTTACTTGCTGATAAGTGCAGATTCTCTGTACCTCACTGATCGCTTTTGCAAGGGTTGATTCTTATCACAGTGGCGTTTGCCCACCAACAGGATACGTCCTCCATACAGTGTGACCATCGGGGGGGGGGGGGGGGCGGAGATTAATTGTACTGCCTCCGTACAGGGATCAAATTTCACGACGTATCCCTGTGATATGAAATCTAGTTCTGCTTCTGATTCAGTTGCAGTGGGGATGTGTCAGTTTGATTTAGTTGAACGTCTGTCAGAACCTCGTGAGACGATGGGCCGTACTGTGCTGTAATATTCTATGTTCTATGCACTATCTTGTGTAGCGTATCTCACTATTTAACTCCAGACGATTAATTAGTTAAAGCTCCGACGCCTTCCTTTCCAGACTACTCTCAATGCGCCTGATAATATTGTAGGATCATTTAACAATAGGCCATTAATATCAGTGACAGCCATAGGATGATATCGATAGTTTTGCTCGGAAGGGACACGGCAAGTACTATGGAATAAGGAATTGTCCTCGGTGTCCAGACTATCCTGGTCACGGAGTGTGAAGGGAAGCATCTGGACAAACAGGAACATCAGCGATAGTCATTATGGGCCAATGCGTTGTAGGTCACGTCTCACGAAACTTACAGAGCTTTACGAGGTAGTTACCAGGAATCGTGTTGTAGGCAAGGCAGTGGATGCCGTCTACAAGGTCTTCAACAAGGAACTTGCAAGATTTCACATGGGAGGATGCTTAAGATGGTTCTGTCGCTTGTCTTTCACGATGAAGTAGTAAATTGGATTCGCCATTGTCTATGTTGGGGATGCTAGACTGTGGTAATGGATGGATGTCTCTCTGATTGGAGGCCATTGACGAGAGGAGTGCCGCAGGGATCGTTGTTGTGTCCGCTGTTATTTGTAATCTATGTCAACGATCTCGATAAAAATGTCGTTAACTGGATCTGCAAATTTGCCGATAACACCAACACTCTGGGTTTAGTCCACAGCGAGGAAAACTACCGTAGAAGGAGGCGGGATCTGGACCAGCTGGAGAGATGGGCTGAAAAATGGTCGATAGGATTTAGTCCAGGCAAATGTTAAATGTTGCAACTTGGGAGGACCAGCCAGGGTTGGTCTGACACAATGAGAAATAGGACACTGAGGAGTACGATAGAACAAACGAATCTGGGAATGCAGGTCCATAATTCAATGACAGCTGCCGCGCTGTTAGACAGGGTCGTAAAGAATAAGCTTTTCCCACATTTAACTTCCTGGCCCGAAGTACTCAGTACACAAGTTAGGATGTTATATTGATGCTGTTTAAAATTTTAATGGGGCACAATTTGGACTGTTGTGTGCGGTTGGGCTGAACTGCCTGCAGGAATGATGTAAATGTTTGAAAGAATACAGAAAAATACAACACTGTTATTGCCGGGACCAATTATATTGAATAGAAAGGAAAGATGACATATGTTAGCACTTCATTCCCGAGCGAGTGGAAGACTGAGGGGAGATTTGATCGAGGTGTACAACATTATGAGGCGTAGTGAGAGTGTAAATGCAAGCGGCCTTCCTCCACTGATGCTGGACGAGAGTACAACTGGAGATCATAGGTGAAGAGTGAAACGTGACATATTTATGGGAAACATGAGGGGAAACTTCTTCACTCAGAGGGGTCGTCAGAGTGTAGACGGTGCTATCAACGCAAATGGTGATTGCGATTCCAACGTCAACGTTTAAGAGGTGATTGGATAAGCACATGGCTGAGAGGGAGATGGATGGACATATCCAGGTACAGGTCGATGGGAGTAGGCAGTGTAAATAATTCCGCACTGGCCTGACGGGCTGAAGACCCTGTTTCTGTGCAGTGGTTTCCTGTGGCTGTCTGACTGTATGTCTGGGTTAGAACGTTAGCGTCTCACAGCATTGATCAATCTAGAAAGTCGTTGATACTGTTCGATCCCTCTGTCCTTTCACACATTGAAGCATGGAGACTGTGCAAAATGGATGGTTATAGCATAAGAAGATTGAAAAGCCGATGTGAAATGATGATGCGAGTATCACAGTACAGGTAAGGCGGTAAACACAGTAGTTCCGGATTGGAGGTGGGTGTGACAGTGGACCCAGTACATGAACAAATCTGTTGCTTCATCTGTTGTAATGGGGATCTTTCGCCTCGATACTATACAACAGTGGGTTCACTTAATCCGAATCCTATCCTTGGTCAGAAACTGGAGGCCAGAAATACTGGAAGTCGTTGGAGGTTTCGAGTTGTGGGGACGTCATGTTTTAATTGTGTTGAATATTAACTCGTGGAGAATACGGTACCTTCTGTGTCTCTTTCTCTGAGAGTCGAAAGGGTTTAAGTGTTGTATGATTCCAATTACAGATGTTTGTTAACCATTGAACACATAAGAGCATGTCATTTTCTGCGATATTTTGAAAATGTTAATGCATTGCTGTTTTAAAATATAGCACGATGTTTGGACATTAGTGAGTTCAAATGCAAGACAAAGAGAAAGATTATGGCCATGAATGGCTTTATGTGAGTTGTGTGTTTCTTTCGTTTGTGATGGAGGGGGGTGACTAAATTAATCATTTTCTTCTCTATGCACGTGACAAAAATTTGTGACACCTTGCGAGAAGTGATTTCCAGGAACTGATGCGAAATTCGAAGGATGCATATCTTTCCGAAATTCTATGAAGTGCTGATGTATGCTACCTTCAGCTCCCCACATCTCACTCTCCCAAGTTCGTTAGAATACGCGCTGAAGTGTTTTGCTTTGGGAATTGTTTATTCTGTATTCTCCAATTGCCTGCGATGGTGTTGAAGGAAGACAATTGTGAGACCGGAATTTGCTTTGTTCGCTGTGTTATTAGTTTGGGTCGTTTTGTATATTTCATTTATTATTAATTTCAGAGGGAGACACGGATTTCACACCAGCTAAGTGGACTCAGGGTTAAATGGATCGAGGTTTGATCGTATCTACACCCGATACCAAAACACCACGATTGAGAGGTATTGGGATAAATTGTCATTCTGGAAGGCTGGTTGTTTTAATGAGCACCAGAAGCTGATCTGAACAGTTTTAAATGCTGGTTTTAAGTTGTAGGTCTCAACTGGAAAGAATTGTTTTGAGGTCATTGTAGCATTTGCCCTGTCATATGCGAATGGCAGGTCAGTTCAGATAATGTGGAGTTGTAGTCAATAGCTCGGCGATTTGTTTACATCATCAGTCCTGATTCCATAAATCATCCAGTTGCCTCTGTGTGGTCAGATTAAGTCGACTATTTCTCGGAGCACAATAACTGTAGAGTCCAATTGTTGTAAAATGTTTTAAAATTTTACAACTTTTGGAGTCTGCAGTTACCCTCCCAGTTATCCTCCTAGCGGGACGCGGCTGCCCGCTGTCTTCCAGCCAGTATTCACTCTATCTACTACATTCTGTGCCTTCTGTTAGGAAGCCAATTCTGAATCAACACAGGGTTACCTAGATCCTATGTCCCTGACTCTCGATGTTAATACACCGACTATTCAGATTCCTCTGTTTGTTTTATTTTCACTTTTACAAATAATTCAATCTGGCTCATATAGGACAACATACCTCTCAAAGAGTCACGTTACCTCTACGTCGCAAGACTACGTTTCTCCAAATACCCATAAATTCCATCTTCAGTTATCCTCTTCAATAGTTTACCCACTACTGATGAAAGACTCACAGCTCTGTAGTTCCAACGAGTATCCCTATTATCTTGCTTCAACAAATGAATAATATTTGCCAACCTCTGATCTTCTAGTTTTACTTCCTTGGCCAGGGAAAACACAAATACCCTATCCAGAATCTCAGCAATGTATTCGTTTCCCTTCCTAATTCAGATGGACTATATCCCTTCCGGTGCCGTGGAATCATCTATCATAATGTTTTCCAAGTTTCCAGCACATCCTCTTTCTCAGCGTCGGCATGTTCGAGCATATCCGCCTTTTTATGCTGTGTTCACATTCCTTAATGTATTCAGTGAGGAGCTTCACTGCCTCCTTGGACTCCAGATACAAGTTTTCCTCTTTTTCCTCTGATCTGCCCACACACTCCCCAGTCTCCTCCTGTTTTTCACAGTGCAACTCGTCAAGGACTTCTCAAGTCCCCTTCTAACTCTTCTAAGTCTATTATTAAATTATCTCCTGTCTGTATTGTGACCTTCCATAATCCTACATGATCCTTTCTCTCTAAACCTTATGTACCTTTCTTTCTTCCTCTTGACGAGTTGTTACAAATTTATTGTCACCCAGGGTTACCTTATGCGATTATCATTGCCCTGCGACAATGAGATAAGCCCTTAGTGAACCCCATGACAGTGCTCCCTAAACAATCTCCACATATTCTGCACAGATCTGGTCACCGAATTATAGGAAAGATATCAGCAAATTAGAGAGAGTACAGAGAAGATTTACTAGAATTTTAGGTGGGTTTCAGCTCCTTAGTCACAGGGGAAGATTGAAAAAGTTAGGTCTTTATTCTTTGCAGTGTATACGTTTGAGGGTGGACTTTATAGAGCTATTTAAAATAATGAGGGGGATAGATCGAGTTGACGTGGATAGGCTTTTTCCATTGATAGTAGGGGAGATTCAGAAAAAAGGAAATGAGTTGAGAGTTGGGGCAAAAGTTTAAGGGTAACACGAGGGGGAATTTCTTTACTCAGGGAGTGGTAGCTGTGTGGAAGGAGCTTCCAGTAGAAGTGGTAGAGGCAAGTTCCGTATTTTCAATTAAAGTAAAATTGGATAGGTATATGGACAGAAAAGGAATGGAGGGTTATGGGCTGAGTGCAGGTAGGTGGGACTAGGTGAGTGTAAGCTTTGGTAAGGACTAGAGGGGCCGAGATGGCCTTTTTCCGTGCTGTAATTGTTATGTGGTTATATGGTTATATCAATCGCGTATTTTCCTGAGTGCATCATTTCCTAAGTTCCTGTCAGGTAGCACTACACGTCGCAGACCCCCAGTTAAATACATTCCATGCTTCCTGGTCCTATACTTGTGCAAGGTAAATGTCGGGGAGTTCTGCCCTATCGTTCTGAAATGCTGAACCGCGGAGAGATCTGTCACCTGACCCGTTACTTTTTTTTCCCAATATAAGATCGGGTATGAGCTGTTCGCTAGCCCGCCTTTCTTCTGTTAGTGACATAAATCCTTCCCAGACACAACTGAGAAATTATGCCATGACTACATATTTTACTCTGGGGAGGTGCCGAAGAATATTACGGAAGTTTCAGTTACCCATGTGAATAACATGGAAATTACCAAGTCCCGCTTCCCGATCGGTTCCTCACTGTTCCCGTTGAAGATTTTTTTGTCTGAGAGGCGGCTGTACAGAATACTACAAATGGGGTGATCACGTTTCTGTGTTCGTCTCACAGTCTATTAACAAACGAACGCTCCACGTTGTCCTCCCTTTCTGCAGCTGCGATACTATCCCTGTTTTCCCATCGCACTCCCTTTAAACTCCGTACCCGACCCTGTCTATTTTGAAACATCTGAAACCCGGAAGGTCGTGCAGCCGTCCCTGCCCTTTGACAGTCGAGTGTCTGTGATCGTTTGGAACATATTTCAAATAGTGTAACAATCACGCCAGAAGCATTGAGCGTTTGTATTGCTACCTACCTGAACTGTATGAAGCAAACAATCTTCCGGCAATTCTGCAATTTCCGGATGACCAGGAATATGATTGTTTGAATTAATGACATATTTGTCAAAACTGCTCATTGTAAAACGGCTTTATTTGAAAACTCAGCTAAATTGCCATTAGATAAGGGTGTTATCTACACAGGTGGCCATTTAATGTAAACACATACTTCATTCCATTCCTCAGGTCTTCTCTGAATTTCCTCTGTGTCAGTGTATAGATACAAGTATTGGTGCACAAGCTGAGCATTTGCAGCATGTACCCAAATTGCTGTAGGATGTATACCGGGGTACTCAAATATCTGTCCTCGTATAAATAATTTTGCACTTGCCATTTCAGGGAATGGGCTACATTGGGCATCCAAAGTAATATGAAATTAGCTGATATAGAAAGCAGCAAAATCATCGATTTTCTGCGTTTTTCCACCTCGGCATCTTTCTGATTGTCGCTGCTGTCCCGAAGCCCTCTGCGGACTCTATTTGCCACAACGATATGCCTTACGGTTAACCCGTTAAACACCAGGATTAATCCGATTGGTAGTAATGGTGTTAAAATGCTGTCCACTAATTGGTATCCTCTCCACACGGGTAAAGTGGCGTATTCATATGTGGTGGTGCACCGCCACGGCGTGTTGTCAATGATGACGTACGGTTCAACGGCAAAGTAAAACGGGACACTTCTCCCGAAGCTCACTATAATCACGGTCACGATAACCACCGTTGCTGTTCTCTCGGTGCAGTATCGCTCCCGCAGCTTTTGGCAACATATTGCGATGAAACGATCGAAGGTAAAACTGACAGTGAACCAAACAGAACAGTCCGTCGTTACCTGGACAAATACAACTGTCAGTGCGCATACAGGAGTGATGAGCAGGGTTCTGGAATAAATGTAGATATTGTTGGTCTGTTCCACTAAACCAAAAACGATAATCACCATCAGATCTGCTGTTGCCATTCCAACCAGGTAACGGCTGATACATTTGGATAGTCCGCATTTTCCCCGAGATAGGATCAAAATCGCCATTAAATTAACTGCAACAAATTGGGAAAAAATCGAAAAATAATTTGAATAAATGTAGATATTCCGCTAAAGCAACAACGACAACCACCATCAGATCCCTTGAGGCCATTCCAGCCAGGTAACGGTAAATTAACCTCACAATCGCCGGTAAATCAACCTAAGAAATTGTAAAGCAGAATAGATATATGGTCAACAGCAACTCTCTGAATGCATCCATGGATATGGTCTGTTTAGAAGTGGAAAGCGGGAATCCAGTGTGTGCGGTCTCGGTCGCTGCACTCCGGCTGGAGGACAATGACGGATGTGAGTGTCAGTAGATTGGCGACCTTCCCACAGTTTAGAGCGAGGCATCCGAGTTCAACGACTCACGGACCGGTGAATGGAAGATTGTAAACAAAACCATTCCCATTATTAGGGGAGAAACATTTGAAGGGATTGTTTGCAACGGTGAGAAAGTGGAATCAAAAGATACAAAGCACAATTTCTCATTTACACATTGTATGAACAGACCTACGTGTAGAAAATAGACTGGACCGTCATTTAAATAATCTGCCATGCTGTTATAAGGTCGAAGTGTCTGCACTGATAGAGACTCCGACCTAGAAAAGCAGAGACCAGCATCACTTCAGGAAGGCTCGCATCAATTCAGAAATTGACAAAAATAATTCACGACTATCAAAGTACGAAAATGAAACTAAAACAATCAGATGCCTGAATCCTCCATTCCGGAAACACATTTCAGCCGATGGTAGCATCTGTGCTCAGTAACAGTGCGGATACCGCAGCAGAGTAACGACGCCACCATACATAAAGTAACCAGCTCCGGCATCTTACCAGGGACACCGACCGCTACAATTGTGGGATAGAAAACGGCCGCGATGTGGTAAATCGTCGAATATCCCATATTCCGTCAGAAGCAGCGTTCAGTTGTACGGAGCGTTTCAGCTGCTCAGATGGACTGGTGATCGGTTTAGCAGACTTTTATTGAGGAGAAAGCAATTCCACTGAGGCAATTAGTGTGGCTATCACGTCAGGGACATTAGTGACAACCAAATGCACAAATACTTACTTCAAACGATTTAATCTCACTGTCATTAATCTGATACCCCAAGTGATATTGCAATCTATTTACCTTCAAACAAAATACAATGTGAATCGTCCATGTAATTTTCCATGATACCTGGGTTTAGGTGTTTAAATAGCGTATTTGCTAGATCTGTGTTGCTTTTAACATTTGACGAAGCACATTCGCTTCCAAAATTAAGCGAAGGTGATTGTTTTGATATGAAAGATAGAGAAAACTTCTTTATTAAAGGGGAACTTTCGTTCATCGTTTCGTTTGTTCGTTCCAGTCATTCTGGACTGTTTCAGTGATGGAAATCACAGTGACAGCTGACATATGTTACAATTAAATACACTGCAGCTATATTCCTCCAAAGACTTTAAAAGATCCACAGCGATATTCCCCAGAGACCTGTGATCAAAAAGGGAGCATGTCTTCGGGAAATTAGCGAGCGCTTTGGATAGTGTATTTCAGCGCACACAATGTCCGTTTGGCAGGAACCTGACCTCTGCCACTGAATGACCTTACCACTCCATACCCGTGACGTGCGATGCATTCTATTTAGCTTTACAAATATTCTCAAATCTGCCACAATTCTACCAGTCTTTCCCATCCATTCGCTCTTTGAACAAAAGTAGCTACTGAAATCTGTGAACCATCCGCACTTTCCCAGGCTATTCTGTTATTTGCCACGAAGTTGTATTTTTTATTGCCTTTCTAGCGTCACCATGAGTATGGGCAGAACAGCGGATGTGTTCAAGTTCATCTTTCAATCACACTTCCTTCTGCTCCTGCAGTGAACCGCTTCGTGACGATTGTGGTTCTCGTACCGATGAGCGGGCCTCGGCTTATTGTAGAGAGTCTCATCACTCTGTTTCCATTGTGGAACTCACACTAATGTGCGGCCCTCGGTTAACTCGATAACGTATCACCTCCGCCTTCAAATTCATCTTTCCAACGTGAATCACTCCGTAACTTTCCGCTTTGAACACCTGTAACTTCTCAGCGCTGGTCTGCGTCCTGTCACTGTCCTGTTGTAATCGGTACTATCCATAATTCCGCCATCCTCCACATAATCGCAAATACAATAAATCACCCTTCCTCCTCCTCATCCAACTCGTTCATAAAATCCGAGGCTCTTAACTGATTTCTGCAGCACGCCGTTGGTCACCGAATTCCAGGGAGAAAACACTCCATCCACAACTATCCTCTGCCTTCTGTGGGCGCCATTTCTGAATCCACCAGCCAACTATCCCTGGATACCAAACCTTATTTTGGCTAGCATTGTCTTTAAAGTCCCGCTCATCCATTCAGTAATTGCACTCTGTTGTGTTCGATAAGGGACACCAACCTGTGTTTTACATTTGTATCACATCTGCTGAGTAGCCAGGACATGAATGATTCTAGAGCTTTGCAATCCCCAAAGGGTGGAAATTCCGTCCAAAATAATCCTGGCTGTAAAGTCGGCCGTTTTCATCATCTTGTTGGGAAAGCCTCTCTCCACTTGGTGATCGCATCCACCATCTCGAGGATATAGTTGATTCCTCCAGGGCATGGGGGTGAAAATCTAACTAAATAATCCTACAAATTAACATATGGACCTTCTACGGAGCAGGTCTTAAAACTGCTTCTATTGCTGATTTATCTGGGTTATCACTGTTCACAAATCAAACAATTCTTTCAATAATGTACATCTCCTCGCAGTTTTGGGCACAAACACAGATTCTTCAACTGTTCCATAGCTCTATCTGCTCCTTGATGCCAACAAATGTCACGGTGTAAGTACATCATCTGATTTCTTTCACAATGTCTCACCTCAAATTTACCACAATCAAGTATAATCCAAATCCGTGCCTGTATCCAAGGATATTTCCAATAATCTTCAGAGTCCTCTCCTGTTTGTACCTTTGCTAACTCCTGATACTGTTGCTGGGTCACGACTAAGTCTACAACTGTACAGTTTGCTGGTTTTTCTGTCATTCCTACCTCTATATCTAGATTCCATTTCACCATCCAACTTGATTCTAGTTTGGCTAACTCATTAGCCCTCCTACTCCCTTCCGGGGATGTCTCTAAGTGAGCCTCCACCTTTTTAATCCATCAGTGTTTTCTCTTGACTTCTCAAATATTTACTTCATCAAGGGAACTGTTGACAAAGGTTTGCCTTCGATTGGGATATAACCTCTAGATTCCCATAACGTTAAATATTCAGTAAAAGCAAATGAGCATCTGTGAATGAATGGAGATGGATCATGCACTGACATCAGAGTTTAGTCTCATTCGGTATGTTGTTCAGCGCAGGAGTAGTGAGTCAAAGAGCTTGTTCCTGTTCGCTGCTGTTCCATGATCCAAACATGTCCAGGTGATGTGTTCACATTTTAATGTCAGTCTATTCATCATCTGCTGTTCATTCACCTACATTCATCTGGTTCTTCTGCACTGACGGGGGTAACATAGGGCACGGTGTCATGCAACACCGGAACAAGCTCTCCCGCCAGCCATGTCAACCTCCTGCTGCAATGCGGACCTTTGGATAATTCCAAACTTCAAACCTGAGCTTCCTTCGCAATCCTGCTCACAAACTCTCTCATTGTAGCACAGAACAGTGTAGTTACAATTATCTCAATCAAAATGCATGGCATATAACAGACGAGTCCGGAATTGTCATAAGAAAATCGAAAAGATTCTTATATTATTTATGAGTGGGATATAACTCGAATAGATCCACGCTCTGGTTCACATTGAAGAATATGTGACAAATTCAGCAAATGCAAGAGTGCAGAAATACACGGAGAAGACAACAAATTAGAATTGCTGAGAGAAATGCATTCAATTAAATAATGCTTGTACATGCAATAGGCTTTCTTGGTGGTTTTTATTTCAATCAATTTATGAAATTTAGTACTCACTTAATTACTTAAGTTAATTAATATATTGTAGCGGTGTGCTACACGCAGCGTTAAAATTACGACACGGAGTCGGTAACTGCAGTCGAAGGAAAAAACTTTATTCGAAAACTTCAGCCTCACTTTTAAGCCTCTGTCAACCGGCCCCCCATGGCGCAGAGGCTCCAAAGCTCTGTGCTCGCAAACCCCCGTAGGCTATCTAATTGTGAGTCGGTTCGGATACGCTAGGAAATGGGTCGCCACAGTATTTACTTTGTTTATTTTCATTCAACCTTTCAGAAGTTGTGTTGCCGAACCACAGAGGTTTACGGATCAGATTCAGCTCAGTTGCGTTGTGCGCTTTTGCAAAGAATAACATGCAGAACGGTCTGTTTGCCATATGACCCTAAGACACAACCGTCATTATTCATTAGTGCATTCTCTCTCTCACAATTTTAACTTCATCCAACTGCAGAACACTCTTGTTCTAAGAATAGCTCAGTGAATACAGATTCTATTTTAAGAGTACTCACTAGATTGGTGGAACCGACGGATAGAAGGAGAAAATAAAACATCGACTCACACTGAGTCAGATATTCACAGGTACTGGACTGAGCAGACAGAAAGATACAGAATGAGACCCACATTCTCACACTGTAGCAGAGAATGACAGATACATAAGGAACCCCACAATCTCTCATTGTAGTAGAGACTGAGATACAGAATGAAACCCACACTCTCACACTGTAACAGAGACCGACAGATATAGAATGAAACCCACACTCTCACACTGTAACAGAGACCGACAGACACAGAATGAAACCCATACTCTCACACTGTAAAAGAGACTGACAGATACCGAATGAAACCAACACTCTCACACTGCAACAGAGACTGACAGATATAGGGTGAAACCCACACTCACACTGCAACAGAGACTGACAGATACAGAATGAACCCCACACTCTCACACGTAACAGAGACCGACAGATACAGAATGAAACCCATACTCTCACACTGTAACAGAGACCGTCAGATACAGAATGAAACCCAAACTCTCACAGAGTCTGACAAATACGGAATGAAACCCGCAATCTCACACTACAGCACAGATTGACAGATAGAGAATGAAATGCTTCCGAAATGTCCAAAAGAACAGGTAATGATAATGAACCAGAAGATTTTAATGCCAGCAGAATGGCGATTAGGAACGAAGTTACGAGAGCCTGAGGTGCTCTGAGAAGTCTTTTGCGAGCAGTATTAGGATGAACCCCAAGCCGGATTAAAAGTATGTGAAGACCAAGAGGATAAGATGTGAGAGAATAAGACCAATCAATTGTGAGCATGGAAAAGTATGTACGGAACAGCAGGAGGTCGCAGAGGTACTTAATGAATACTTTGCTTCAGTATTCACTACATGAAGGAAAAGAATCTTGGCGATAGTTGATATGACTTGCAGTCGACTTAAAAGATTAAGTGTGTAGATGTTAAGGCAAAGGATGTTCTTGTTACAACGAATGAAGCGAACCCAAGTGCAGGCCACAGGAACGGAGATTTGGTCAGGATACAGATGTGAAAGGGTATCAGGAGGAAAAGCAGGTAGGCAGGAGACGACGGACAGAATTTATCTTGGATCGGACCATCGAGAAAGAAACGGCGGACAAGACTCTTCTTCGTACGGAGAGACAGAGCTGTACTGAAGTAAAATTTTAGATGACTTATCTTTTCGTGGAGAGGCTGGGGTTTTGTTTTGTTATACAGAGTGGAATATAGAGACAGGCTGATTCACGTAGAATTCCACAGGTCCCGCGCTGTTGAAACGAGATAACAGTCACCAAGGATCGTGCCCGTCGAGTCGCTCCGCATCCACCTAAGAATTATCACCAAAAGTGACCTGTCACAGGAATATCTTCTTCCAGGGGCTGCCACACAACATACACAGGCAAGGGTTAACACACACGTGGTTTCATGGGATATTCGAATAAATCCACTCCTATGGATTACACGAAGTGAGTTACTTTTCCGTTATGCACTGCGTACCGATGATCAATGGTCATCTGCATATAATGATGCTTTATACGTCCCATTCCCACGGATAATGACGAATATATTGGGTGAATCACGAAGAGCGATTGCCAAGGGCCCCAGGGCAATATCAAATAGTAAGGGCAATGAACAACACTGTCTAGGACCTCGGAAAAGCCTTAACAAAAAAGGGGGATCTCTGATTATTGGTAAATATAGCAGCCAAAGCGGTATGATATTTGAATTTTACCTAAGATGTAAATTTGGGGTTAAAATTAAAAGTTTCAGGTATATTAAATAAATATTTCCATTAAAGTCTGTCAAACACCTTCTCGGCGTCAAGCGAAAAAAGACCTTCTGGAGTATTAGATGAAGTAGTGTATACAATGTTCATTTACCTCCTAACATTTAAATGTGAATAATGATTTTTAATAAATCCTGTCGGATCCTCGGACACAATTAGTGGCAATGTCTTCACTAATCTAATCGCTAATACATTGTAAAAGATTTTACCATCCACAATCAAGAAAGATACAGGTCTGTATGATGAATATTCAGTGGGATTTTTGTCGTTTTTAGCAATTAAAGAAATAGATGCTTCATAAAGGGATTGTGATAATTTACCTACAAATAAGAAACATCTTTAAAAAAATATACATAACCAGGGAGAAAGTAAATCTGAAAAATATTTTTAAAATTCAGCTGTATACCTATTCGGACCAGGTGCTTTACTAGAATACGTCAATAAAATTGTTTTCCTTATTTCCTTTTCAGTAATGGGTACATCTGATGCTAAACGCTCATCAGTTGGTACTTCCGGAATATTCAGTTTCTTCAGTAATTCAAGTATTATGGTAGAATCATCAGGAAATTCTGATTGGTATAAATTGGTATAAAATTCTTGAAAAGATTTATTAATTTCATCATGATCAACCGTCAAGATACCATCCCGTCTACGAACTTTATTAATCTGACGTTTCACCAAAGCAGCTATCAATTGCTTAGCAAATAATTTATCACCATGTATCTAAAATAACTCTTCGTTTTAGGTAATTGATTTTTAATCGGGGATGTTAATGACAGACTATTTTGCATCTGAAGTTCAATTCTCTCTTTATAAAGCTCCAGATTGGGAGTAATAGAATTTTTATATCAATGTCTTTAATCTTAACAATGAATGTACGTATTTTGCTATTAATTCGTTTTCTTTTCCAATCCGACCGAGTATGAAATAATTTGCGCACGAATATATTGTTACGACAAGCAGAGAGAGAAGAATCTATTGGAGTCTGGTGGTACTATATTCAAAAGTTTTACTAATCGTAATAGTAATACTAATAGTAACATAAGCAAAACAATACCAATAATGCAAATATACAAATAACACAGGTTAGCAATAATAAACCTAAAAGTGTGGGAATAATAATAAATAATAATATCTTTCGATATCTAGGGGTAAATCAGTTTGTCATAGAAAAGTATAAAGTTCAGTTCAGTTCATGAGTGCTGAGGTAGATATGGTTGTTGTGTTGTAATCGTTTGAGAGAGAGAGTTGGAACAGCTGCAGCAACAAGCAGACCTTTCTGTGGCTTTTGATTCCGTTGCACCCTTGTGGTCATTCGGCTATCACCCCTCTGTCCTTCAACCAGACCGTTCTTCTGTGGTGGACTCGTCACTCTGGAATGAGCGGACACGCACACAAGTCCCCACCGGCACTGCTGTAACACTGATAGCTTTACTGATCGATCTCCTGGTTCGTTCACCGCAGCCCCAACCTTCCCGTGAGGTTTACCACACTGATCAGGGTCCACTGGTGTGGCTGAAGGGTGTCTCTCCAGACCTGTCTTTTATCGCTACCAACGGGGTCTCAGCTATCCATCAATTCTGAATGACTGTGTCCATCAAATCATACCACTCCTGCAGTCCACTGAGGAATGTTAACGAGCAATCTATTGTCCTTTCAGCGAAAAGAAAAAATCATCCAGGAAGAGTCACAATGCATTCAATCAACAGTCTCTCTCTCTCTCTCTCTCTCTCTCTCTCTCTCTCTCTCTCTCTCTCTCTCTCTCTCTCTCTCTCCTCTCTCTCTCTCTCTCTCTCTCTCTCTCTCTCTCTCTCTCTCTCTCTCTCTCTCTCTCTCTCTCTCTCTCTCTCTCTCTCTCTCTTATCCTTCACTGATGTCCTTACCTGTTTTTCGTCTCTCTCTCTTTCATGAGCAGCATAGTAACAGTAATAGTTCCTGGTTCTCGGGAGGGGGGGGGGGGAGGTAACTCTGCACCCCATTGTCCATCAGAGCTGTTCATCACTCATGACAATATACTCAAAAGGTATCCCATAAAGTCCACTGGAAATTTCTTTTTGAGTTTGTTGAAAAGAAAAATGCAATCGGTTCTTTAATGAAATTAAAAATATTTAAATCCTTAAGCAAAATAGAGTTGAACCATCAACTGTCGATTGGACCTCTTGAACGTACTAGGCGCTGTCTTCGCGCGGGATTTCGAGTCTCCGTATTTTTCGCCTCTGGGTTGGTTCGGTTCCTAGCTCCCACGCTGTAAATTGCCCAGAGTATTCCGTTACTAACATGACTCAGTATAATAGTTTCATTATACTCGTCTGCGCTTTCGTTACAGCCGCAGTGTTTTGTGGTCACAGAGACGGGGAGGGAGGATGAATATCGCGAAGACGGGTTGAGGAAAGTGAGATCGCGGATACGGTGTGGGAAGGACTCTGGTCAAGTGCAAGGGGAGGGTGAGGTCAGCGAGCTGGCTTGGGTTGCTTTTTTCAGATAGACTATAGAATGGGAGCACTGTAATCCCAGAATGCCCTGCAGGTAGGGAAGACCTCTAATCGCTCAGTGAAATTATGGACTGCATTATCTCACTCACACTTTGCTACCTCATCCCAGTCTCTCGCTCTCTCTCTCTCTCTCTCTCTCTCTCTCTCTCTCTCTCTCTCTCTCTCTCTCTCTCTCTCTCTCTCTCTCTCTCTCTCAACCTCCCGTGTCTATTTTCCTCCCCAGCTCTTATAATCTCCCGTCTCACTCTGCTCACCTGTCTCTCCAACCCCACCGGCCAACAGTACCTAAACCGCCTCTATCTCTCTCGGTTGTCTCCCCAATCCTGTTTTCTCCCTCCCACCTCACCCTCCCACGAGTTTCTCTCTCTACCTGCCGTCAATCCTACCCTATCCATCACAGAGCCGCGACTCGGAGTCTCCCCTTCCGAGTTCTCTTCTAATTTCCCTCCTCACTCCGATTGCCAGATATTTCTCTTCACCCCAGAACTCTCGACTTTCCCAGCCTCCTCCCGCTCGTCTTTCTCAAACCCGTCGATCTCTCTCTGCTTCACCGGTCTCTCTCCCTGACTCTCCCCTCAGTCCCTCCGTCCCAAGTCTCTGCCTCATCTCTCTACCCTAGCTCTGTCATAGAATTATCAGTCTACCCCGCCCCCACTCTGTCTCACTCAGTTTCCCTCTCCCTCTGCTGTTTCTCCTCTCTTAGAATCTCGGCCGTCTCTCTCTCTCTTCCCTCTCCTCCACCCGTCCTTCTATTCTCAGACTCTCGCCGTCGTCTCTCCCCAGTCTCTTTCTCCCCCCACCCGTCTCTCCCAATCTCTCTATCCGGTCTCTCCATAACACCGACCTCTCCCTCTACCTACCTCAACCAATCGCTCTCCCTCCAGACTATCCCTCTTCCATCCGTTTCTCATCCAGACACTCTCACGGCCCCCGGTGTCTGCTAAGTCCCACTCCACGTCTCTTTGTCCCGACTATCCCCCTCTCGTTTTCTACCGACACCAAACTCCCGACTCCGATCTCCCTCCCCATCTAACACCTTTCCCCAACCCCCACTCTCTTCCCACGCCAGATCTCCAGACTTCCCGGACTTCTCTAACTTCACCTTTCTCTCGCTAATTCACCAGTCTCTGTCCCCGTCCCTTTCTCCCCAGTCCCTCTCTCCCGTCTCTCTGGCCGGCGTCGACTCCGTTCCCGAGTATTATCTTTTCTCTTCATTGACTGTTCATGGAGAGTCATGGAGTGAAGATGGTGTGTGAACCTACGTGTTTTTTTAGTTGAAATAATAAAAGTTTCTTGTTGGCAAATGCAGATTTTCTGATCCTCACTGATCATTATTACTGGGGGTGACTCTTGTAACAGTGGCGTCCATCATTAAAGTTGCCCACCAACAGGTCCCGCCCTCTGCACAGTGTTACCACCGGGAGGGAGATTAATTGTACTGCTACCGTAAAGTTAACAAATTTGACGACGTATGCCTGTGATATTAAATCTGGTTCTAATTCTGATTCTGTTGCAGTGGTGAGGTGTCATTCTGAATTAGTTGAAAGCCTGTCAGAACCTCGTGAGACGAAGGGTTGTACTGTGCTGTCATATTCTATGTTCTGTGCTCTATCAAGTGTACCGCATCTCACTATTTAAGTCCAGTCGATTAATTATTCTTTAGTAGTTAATTGTTAATTAACTACCCTCAATAAGCCTGATAACATTGCAGGATAATTTAACAATACGACGTAAATGTCAATGCCGGCCACAGGATGATAATGATAGTTTTGCTCAGAATGGAGTCGTCAACTATTATGCAATCAGGAATTGTCCTCGGAGTTCAGACTACGCTGGTCCTGGGCTATGAAGGGAAGTATCCGGACAACCAAGATCATTAGCGGTAGTCAGGAGTCGCCGGCGCCTAGTGGGTCATGTCTAACCAAACTTACAAAGCTTTACAAAGATGTTACCAGAACTGGTGTTGACGGCAAGGCAGCGGATGCCGTCTACAGGGACTTCAGCAAGGAATTTGCATGGTTCCTTATGGGAGAATGCTCGGGATGGTTCAGTCACTTGGCTTTCACGATGAGGTAGTAAATTAGATTCGCCATTGGCAATGTTGGGGAAGCGAGAGTGTGGGAATGGCCGGTTGTCTCTGATTGGAGGCCAGTGCCGAGAGGAGTGCCGCAGGAATCGTCGCTGTGTCCGTTGTTATTTGTAATCTAAATCAACGATCTCGATAATAATGTCGTTAACTGGATCAGCAAATTTGCCGATGACACCAACACTATGGGAGTAGTCCACAGCGAGGAAGAGTACCGGAGCAGGAGGCGGGGTATGGACCAGCTGGAGAGATGGGCTGAAAAATGGCCGATCGGTTTTAGCCCAGACAAGTGTTAGAATTGGCACTTTGGGAACACCAGCCAGGGTTGGTCTGACACAATGAGAAATGGGGCACTGAGGAGTACGATAGAACAAACGAATCTGGGAATGCAGGTCCATAATTCAATGAAAGTTGTCCGCAGTTACAAAGGGTCGTAAAAAAGGAAGCTTTTCCCATATTGGCCTTCACAGACCAAAGTACTGAGTACAGGAGTGAGGATGTTGTGCTGATGTTGTTTATTGGTGCTTAATTTGGAATATTGTGCGCTGTTGTCTCAACTACCTGCAGGACAGCTGTAAATAAGTTTGAAAGAATACAGAAAAATATTACACGGCTATTGCCGGGACTAAATGTTTTGAATTAAAAGGAAAGATTACATTTGTCAGCACTTTATTCCTTAGCAGGTAGAAGACTGACGGGAGATTTGATAAAGGTAGACAACATTATGAGTATAGAGAGTGTAAATGCAAGCGGGATTTCTCCACATATATTGGGCTAGAATGCATCTGGAGATCATGGGTGAAGGGTGAAATGTGAAATGTTTAAGGGAAACATGAGGGGAAACTTCTTCACCCAGAGGGTCGTCGGAGTGTAGACGGTGCTGCCAATGTAAATGGTAACTGAGTTTCCGATGTCAACGTTTAAGAGATGATTGGATGATTACATGGTTGAATGGGTAATGGATGGCCATGGACCGGGTGCGGGTCGATGGGAGTAGGCTGTTTAAATAATTTCTCCCGGACCTGACGGGCTGAAGATCCTTGCTCTGTGCAGTGGTTTCCTACAACTGTCTCACTGTCTGTCTGGGTTAGAACTTCAGTGTCTCACAGCACCGACCGATCTAGAAAGACGTTGATACTGTTAGATTCCTCTGTCCTTGCACACACTGAAGCATGGAGACTGAGTAAAATGGGTGGTTATAGCAGGAGAAGAGTGAAGTGCAGATGTGAGATCATGAAGGGATTATCACACTACAGGTAAGGCGGTAGAGACAGTAGTTCCGGGTTGGAGGTGAGTGTGACAGTGGTCCCAGTACAGTAAACAAATCTGTTGCTTCAGAGGTGGTAATAGGGATCATTCGCCCCGATACTATACAACAAACGGTCATTTAATCCGAATCCTATCCTTGATCAGAAATTGGTGGTGAGCAGCCCTGGAAGTCGTTGGATGCCTGGAGTTGTGGAGATTTTAATTGTGTTGAATATTAACTCGTGGACGATGTATTACTTTCTGTGTCTCTTTGACCTGGAATCGAAAGGCTTTATTTAATGTTGTCTGCTTGCCATTACAGATGTTTGTTAACTGTGGAACAAATAAGACCATGCTATTTTCTGTGATATTTTGAAAATATGAATGCATTGCCGATTTGAAATACAGCATGCGGTTTGGACAAAAGTGATGTCAATTGAAAGAGAGAGAGAAAGATTAGGGTCATAAATGGCTTTATGTGAGTCGTGTTTTCTTTAGGTTGTGTTTGGGGGGTGATTTAATTAATCTTCTTTTTCACCATACTCGTGACAAAAAAATGAATGTCTCCTTGCCAGAAGTGATTTCCAGGAACTGATGTGAAATTCGGAGGCTGCGTATATTTCCGAAATTCTATGATGTGCTGAGGAATGCTCGCCTCAGGTCTCCACATCTCACTCTCCCATCTCCTCCACAGAACACGTGCTCAGGCCTTCTGCTTTGGAAGTTGTTTATTCTATATTCTCCAATTTCCTGCGATGGTGTTGAAGGAAGACAACTGTGAGACCGGATGTTTGCTTTGCTCGCTGTTTTTAGTTTGTGTCGTTTTGTATGTTTCATTTATTATTAATTTCAGAGCGAGACACGGATTTCACACTGGCCATGTGGATTCAGGGTTAAATGCATCGAGGTTTGTGCGTATCTGCAGCCGATACGATGAAAGCATGATTCAGGGATATTGGGATAAATTGGTGCGTACTTGAATTGTCATTCTGGACGGTCGGTTCTTTTAATGAGAAGCTGCTCTGAAACCTTTTAAATACTGGTTTTAAGATGAAGGCCTGCATTGGAAAATATTGCTTTGAGGTCATTGTAGCATCTGCCCTGTAATATGTAAATGACAGGCCAGATTAGATAATGTGTCGGTGTAGTAAATAGCTCAGCGATTTGCTTACTTCGTCAGCCCTAATTCCATAAATTATCCAGCTGCGTTCTGTGGTCAGATTAAATCGATTATTTCCCTCAGCCCTATTTCTCGGAACACTGCAACTGCAGAGTGCAAACGTTGTAAAATATCCCGAAATTTCCACACTCCTAGCGGGACGCGGCTGCCCGCTGTCTTCCAGCCAGTATTCACTCTATCTACTACATCATCTGCCTTCTGTCAACGCAGGGTTACCTAGATCCCATACTGCCTGACTTTCTGAATTAATACACCTACATCGACTATTCAGATTTTTCTGTTTGCTTTATTTCATTTTAACAAATAATTCAATCTGGCTTATATAGGACAACACACCCCTCAAAGCCACGATGTCTCTCCGTAACCAGACTACGTTTCTCCAAATACTCATAAATTTCCTCTTCAATTATCCTCTACAATAGTTTACGCACTACTGATGAAAGACTCACTGGCCTATACATCCACCGAGTATCCCTATTATCTTGCTTCAACAGATGAAAAACATTTGCCAACCTCTAATCTTCTAGTTCTACTTCCTTGGCCAGGAAAAACACAAATATCCTGTCTAGAAGCTCAGCAATGTCTTTGTTCCCTTTCAAAATCACCTGGACTATTTCCCTTCCGGCATCGGGGAATCATCTATCATAATGTTTTCCAAGTTTCTAGCGCATCCTCTTTCTCAGCGTCGTCATATCCGAGCATATCTGCCTTTTTACCCTAAGTTCACATCGATCAATGTATTCAGTGGGGAGCCTCACCGCCTCCTTGGACTCCAGACACAAGTTTTCCTCTTTTACATCTGATCTGCCCACACTCTTTCCAGTCTCCTCCTGTTCTTCACAGTGCAACTCGCCAAGGACTTCTCAAGTCCCCTTCTAACTTTTTTAAGTCTTTTCTAAGTCCCCTGTCTGCATTGTGAACTTCCATAACCCTACCTGATCCTTTCTCCCTAGATCTTAAGTGCCTTTCATTCTTCCTCTTGACGAGTTGTTCCAACTTTCTTGTCACCCAGGGTTTTCTTATGCTATTATCCTTGTCCTGCGACAATGAAACAAGTCCTTACTGAACCCCATAACAGGTCTCCCTAAACAATCTCCACATATCTGTTGCATATTTCTATAGTTATATCATTTCACAATGTACGTTCCCAAGTTCCTGACAGGTAGCACCAGAATTCTCAGACTGACATTGAAACAGATTCCATGCTCGCTGGTCCTCTCCATGTGCAAAGTAAATCGAGGGCAGATCTGTCCTATTGCTCTGATCTGCTGACCCACCCAGAGATCTGTCACCTGATACGTTTCTTTTTCTAATATTACATCCGGTATGGCTAGTCGCTAGTCCGCCTGTTCGCTAGTCCGCCTGTCTTCATATAGTGACATGAATCCTTCCTGGACACAACTGAGAAATTATGCTTTACCTGAAACTTTCACCCTGGGGAGAAGCCAAAGAATATTGTGGAAGTTTCAGATACCCGTGCCAATAACATGGCCGATGTGCAATATCCGCTACGATCGTTTCTTTACTGTTCCCGTTGCACTTATTTGGTTGATCTGGTGGGCGACTGTACAGAATGCTCCAAATGGGGAGATCACGTTTCTGTGTTCGTCTCCCAGTCTATTAACAAACGAACGCTCCACGTTGTCCTCCCTTTCTCGGTCTGCGATGCTATCCCTGGTTTCCCATCGCACTCCCTTTACACTCTGTTACCCGACCCTGTCAATTCTTCAACATCTAAAACCCGGAAAGCCCTGAAGTCCACCAGCCATTCCTGCACTTGTGAGAGTAGAGTATCTGTGATAGTTTGGAAGATACTTCAACCAATGCAACAATCACGCCAGCAGCATTGAGCGTTTGTATAGCTAGCTGCCCGAAATGTATGGTTAGCAATCTTCCGCCAATTCTGCAATTTCCGGATGACAAGGCATATGATTATTTGAATCTATGACATATTTGCCAAACTTGTTCATTGTAAAACGGCTTTATTTGAAAACTCCGCTGAATTGCCGTTAGACACGGGCGTTATCTACACAGATGGCCATTTAATGTAAACACATACTTCATTCCATTCCTCAGCTCTTCTCTGAATTTCCTCTGTGTCAGTGTATAGATGCAGGTATTGGTGCATATGCTGAGGATTTGCAAAATGTACCCAAATTGTTGGAGGATGTATGCGGGGGAACTCAAATATCTGTTCTCGTAAAAATAATTTTCCCTTTGCCATTTTAAGGAATGGGCTACATAGGGCATCCAAAATAATATGAAATTAGCTGAGATAGAAAACAGCAAAATCATCGATTTTCTGCGTTTCTCCACCTCGGCATCTTTCTGACTGTCGCTGCTGTTACGAAGCTTTCTGCGGACTCTATTTGCCACAACGATATGTCTTACGGTTAACCCGTTAAACACCAGAATTAATCCGATTGGTAGCAATGGTTTTAAAATACTGAGCAGTAATTGGTATCCTCTCCACACGGGTGAAGTAGCGTATTCATATGTGGTGGTGCACCGCCACGGCGTGTTGTCAATGATGACGTAAGGTTCAACGGCAAAGTAAAGCGGGGCACATTTCCCGCAGCTCACTATAACCACGGTCACCATAATCACCGTTGCTGTTCTCTCGGTGCAGCATCGCTCCCGCAGCTTTCGACAACATATTGCGATGAAGCGATCGAAGGTAAAACTGACCGTGAACCAAACAGAACAGTCCGTCGTTACTACCCGAAATACAAGTGTCAGAGCGCATACCGGAGTGATGAGCAGGGATCTGGAATAAATGTAGATATTGTTGGTCTGCTCCACTAAAGCAACAACGATAACCACCATCAGATCCGCTGTCGCCATTCCAACCAGGTAACGGGTGATGCATGTCGACAGTCCGCATTTTCCCCGAGAAAGGATCACAATCGCCGTTAAGTTAACTGCAATAAATTTGAAAACAGAATAGAAATATGGTCAGTTCCCTGACTGTCCCCATTTTACCGAATCTATGCAGGGATGGTCTCTTTGGAAGTGGAAAGCGGGAATGCAGTGTGTGAGGTCTCCGTCGCTGCACTCCGGCTGGAGGACAATGACGGATGTGAGTGTCAGTGGATTGGCGACCTTCCCACAGTGCAGAGCGAGGCATCCGAGTTCCACGACTCACGGACCGGTGAGCAGTCGATCGCTCCTGTAAACAACACCACTTCCGTTATTAGAGGTGAAATAGCTGAGGGGATTGTTTGTAGCGGTGACATAGTGGAGTCTAGGAGATATAAAGCACGAGTTCTCATTTACAGACTTACCGAAGAACGGTCCTACGTGTTGAAAATAGACTGGACAGTCATTTAAATAAGCTGCCAGGTTGTTATAAGGTCGAAGTGTCTGCACTGATAGCGACTCGGGCCTAGAAAAGCAGAGACCAGCATCACTTCCGAAAGCCTTTCGAGGTGAAATTATGAAACAGTGACGATATCGGCACCAACTTAATTAACAAAAGTAGAAAACACCGCTATGGAAGTATGGAAAATGGAAATAAAACCATTAGATGCCTGAATCCTCCATTCAGGAAACACGTTGCAGCCGATGGTAGGATCTGTGCTCAGTAACAGTGCGGATAACGCAGCAGAGTTACGACGCCACCATACATAAAGTAACCAGCTCCGGCATCTTACCGGGGACACCAACCGCGACAAGTGCGGGATAGAAAATGGCCGCGATGTAGTAAATCGCCGCATATCCCATATTCCATCAGAAACAGCATTCAGTTGTACGGAGTGTTTCAGCTGCTCAGATGGACTGGGGATTGGTTTAGTAGACTTTTATTGGGGTGAGAGAAATTCCACTGCGGCAATTAGCGTGACTATCACGTCAGGTACCTTAGTGGCAAACAAATGCACAAACACTTACGTTAAGCTATTTTTACTCACTTCTCCCGTATCCCGAATTTGACTCCTCAAGGGATATTACAATCCATTTAGATTGAAAGAACATATGATGTGGATTTTGCATTTTATTTTCAATGATATCTGGCTTCAGCTATTTAAGTAGCATAAATTTATATCATTGCTGCTTTAAAACAGGCATTCATCTTGAAGTCAGTTTACTTTGTAATATTTGATCGCGCACATTCGCTTCTGAAATTGTGGGAAGGAGCTGGCGGCTGCAATGAAGAACATTTCTCTATTCACGGGGAATATTCATTCATCTTTTCGTTCGTTAAAGCAAAATATGATGTGAATTTTCCATGTTATTTTCCAGGATACATGGCTTCAGCTATTTAATTAGGATATTTTTAATGTCAGCGTAGCTTTCAAAGTAGGCATTCAGCTTGAAGTCGATTTATTTTGTAACATTTGACGGAGCACATTCGCTTCTGAAATTAAGGGAAGGAGTTTGTTCTGGCAGGTGAAATGGAGAACACTTCTTTATTAAAGGGGAATATTCGTTCATTCTTTTGTTTCTTTCGTTCCAGTCATTCCGGGCGATTTGAGTGATGGAAATCACAGTGACAGCTGACATGTGTTACAATAAAATACACTGCCCATATTCCTGCAAACACTTTCAAAGACCTGTGGCCAAAAAAGGAACGTGTTCTCGGGAAATTAGCGAGGGCTGTGGACAATTTGAAGGCAATGTTTTCCAGCGCACTCATGGGCCTTTTGGCAGGAGCCTGCCCTCTCTCAGTGAATGACTTGACCACCTCATACCCGTGACGTGCGATGTAGTCTGTTTAATTTTAAAGATATTCTCAAACCTGCCACAATATTATCACTGTTTTCCCATCCATTCTCTCTCTGAACAAAAGTAGCAAGTGAAATCTGTAAACATTCTGCAGATTTCCACACTGTGCTATTATTTGCCTTTACATAGAACATAGAATACACAGCACCTTACAGGCCCTTGGGCCCACAGTTATGCTGACCCTCAAACCCTGCCTCCCATATAACCACCCAACTTAAATTCCTCCATATACCTGTCTAGTAATCTTTTCAACTTCACTAGTGTATCTGCCTCCGCCACTGACTCAGGCAGTGCATTCGACTTACCAACCACTCTCTGAGTGAAAAACCTTCCTCTAATATCCCCCTTGAACTTTCTTCTGCTTACCTTAAAGCTATGTCCTCTTGTACTGAGCAGTGGTGCCCTGGGGAAGTGGCGCTGGCTGTCCACTTTATCTATTCCTCTTAATATCTTGTGCACGTCTATCATGTCTCTTCTCATCCTCCTTCTCTCCAAAGCGTAAAGCCCTAGCTCCCTTAATCACTTATCATAATCCATACTCTCTAAACCATGCAGCATCCTGCTAAATCTCCTCTGTACCCTTTCCAATGCTTCCACATCGGTCCTATATTGAGGCGACCAGAACTGGACACAGTACTCCAAGTGTGGCCTAACTAGAGTTTTATAGAGATGCATCATTGCATCCCATCCATTAAACTCAATCCCTCGAGTTAGGAAGCTAACACCCCATAAGCTTTCTCAACTATCCTATCTACCTGTCTGGCAAATTTCAGAGATCTGTGGAAATGTACTCCCAGATCCCTCTGCTCCTCCACATTGCCAAGCATTTTGCCATTTATTTTGTACTCTGCTTTGGAGGTCGTCCTTCCAAAGTGTACCACCTCACACTTCTCCGGTCTGAACTCCATCTGCCACTTCTCAGCCCGCTTCAGCATCCTATCAATGTCTCTCTGCAATCTTCGACTAACCTCTGTACTATCTACAACACCACCAATCTTTTAGTCGTCTGCAAACTTCCCAACCCAACTTTCTGCACCCACATCCAGCTCGTTAGTTAAAATCACGAAAAGTAGAGGTCCAAGAACGGATCCTTGTGGGACACCACTAGTCACAACCCTCCGATCTGAATGTACTCCTTAAGTTGTCATTTTTTGTCCGCCTTATTTACTGTTAGGTATGTTGCCTTTAGAGCGTCACGATGTGATTGTGCAGAACACTGGATGCGTTTAAGCTCATCTGTCAATCACACTTCCTTCTGCTCTTGCAGTGCACTGCTCTGTGCCTGTTGTGGTTCTCGTAGCGATGAGCGGGCCTCGGTTTATTGGAGTAAGTCTCACAACTCTGTTTCCATTGTGGAACTCGTACTAATGTGCGGCCCTCGGTTGACTCGAGAAAGTATCACCTCTGCCTTCAGGTTCATACTTCCAAAGTGAATCACTTCGCACCTTTCCGGTTTGAACTCCATCCGTAACTTCTCAGCGCTGCTCTGCGTCCCGTCACTGTCCTGTTGTAATCTGTGACAACTTTCTATACCATCCATAATTCCACCAAACTCCACATCATTGAAAACACAATAAACCACCCTACCACCTCGTCATCCAAATCGTTCATAAAACACAAAAAGCTTGCGGTCTCAAAGCAGATCTCTGCAGGACACCTGTCACCAAAATCCAGGGATAAATCCATCTACAACTATCCTCTGTCTTCTGTGGGCGTCCGGTCAGGATCCATCAGCGAACTTTCCCTGGATACCAAAACTTCTGCCGTTATGAATGGTCCTACCATTGATAAATTTAATGCCCTGCTAAAATTCATTCATATCAGATCAATTATCCCGCACTTTATTTCCAAACATCCACGCAACAAACACGTTCTCCCATCTGTTTCTCTCTTCCAGTGTCTCTGTTTTCGCTCGGGCTAGTGCAGAGATGTGAACTGCCTCGATCCTCCAGGTACAAAATGGAAGTTGTCACCCAACTCACTGAGGGGGCAAGTGCTCCATCATCCGTCGATTGCCTGAAACGTAAATCCAAGAGGATTATCTCATCTTGGACCAGAGCATCCTATTAACAATATGTATTCTGGAACTCAGCTACTAGAGGACATTGACTATTTCCAAGGGGTTTGAGTTGGTTAACATGATACCAACCCAACTTATTTGGAGCGGTCTGCATTCGATATGCTGATGGACTGGATCAGTGCCGACAAATCTGGAAGGTGTAAAGGGGCTCTGCTGATGCAATGTCATCAGAACCTTCTGTCCTATTTCCAACGCCCGCGGTTTTGCTTGCACCTTGAAACAAGCTTCGCTTTGCCGTTTTTTCCGTCACGTATTATGGGCGGCATCATAATGGGCCTCCTTAATAGGTTCAAATAATTGCTGCTTGCACTTGTCCTTTCCAATGCCATCATACTCAGTCAGTGATAAGTCTAGACAAACAGGAATACTAACACTTTCATTTTTCTACGAATTGTCAACTTATAACATGCAAATGCAGGAGGGGATGCTTCTATGACGAGGACTATCATCAGAATATAGTGTACGACACTTACCCAGGAGCCGTTTAGCCGTTTTAGACAACATTGTCTTTAAAGTCCAGTTCATCCGTTCAACAATCGCGCAGTATTGTGCTCGATAGAGAATATGGAACTTTCGTTTTACCCCAAACAGTTTCATTATATTTCATGTCACCTCTGCAGTGTAGCGGGGACCATGAGCTGATTCTAGAGTCCATGGCAGTCCCCAACGGGGAAAAACTCTCTCGGACAAAATCCTGGCTGTAACATCAGCAGTTTTCATGATCTAGTTGTGGAAACTTCTATCCACTTGTTGACCGCTACCACTATCTCGTGGATTTATTTCAGTCCTCCAGGCGATGGAGGTGAAGAAGCAACAAAATAAACCTGCAGATTAACACATGGTACTTCTACGGGACGTGTCTCAAAACTGCTTCCCTAGCCGATTTATCTATGTTATCACTGAGCACAAATCAAACAATTTTTACAACAATATTGTACATCTCATCGCAATTTCTTCAACTGTTCCATAGTTCTCTCTGATCCTTGATGCCCACAGATGTCATGGTGCCAGTACCTCACCTGATTTTTTTTCGCCATTTTGGCACCACAAATTTACCATTATTAAGTACAACCCTAT
>NW_026779897.1:0-65000 GCF_030144855.1 Hypanus sabinus
ATCTCGATGGACAACAGAGAAAGAACGATGGTGTACAGTGCTGGGTGTGTACAGGACCGTGTGCTCACTGAACAGCGCTGCGAGTTTTATTGTTCTGCGTCCTGGCAGTGTAGGGCTAGATATTGTAAGGTTCACTGTCCCTGCCTTCAAATGTTGACTGTGCTTGAGCAGTGACATATGCAGGACATGTTTATACCAGAGACAGACCATTCCCTTCCCTTGCAGTACGGGTCAGATGTTGTTAGAATCTCTGTCGTTACAGTACGGAGCCGGCAGTTTAAACATCATATTTAACTGCATGTGGTCTGTGTCTCACAATGTACTAAATTTCCCCAAAGGACTTACCCATAGAAATGGTCAGAGAGACTAAATAGCACTTATCTTCAGTATCAACACCCAGAGAACATCACCAGACCACCTTTCTCATCACGCTTTCCTCTTTGTCCTTTTCCTTAGTGAACACCAGCATTCATTTTCTACCTCGCGTGCTAAATCTGGCTCCGGGAATAAGCTCCCACCTTTGTCCTAGGGTGGTCCTGTCCTCCCCCACTGTACTGTTATTTTCTGTGTATGCATAAGGTGACTTAGGATTCTCATTGATCTTCCTGAATGACGACATTTCCTGGTCACTCTTCACTCTCCTGATTCACCGTTGTTTTCTTGCTTCATGTTCCTGCAAGACCCTGTCCAATTTCATCTTCCTCGTCCTTACATAGGACTCCTCTTACATGTTTAAACAAATAAGTATCTGTCATCACCCTCAATCCCTGACCATCCCTGTCCTTCTCTACCCTCCTCACAGGGACAGAGAACTACTAAATTCTGACCGGCTGGGCTGTACGGGGCTCCCACATGTCAGACATCAGCCAAACTCAGCTCCATCCAGTAACAACCTGTAACATCAGCTCCCAGACAACTCTCTGTGACACCTGCCCAATTCTTCCACAACTTTACAATCATCGACCTGCAGGTCCAAACATATTCTTATCAATAACCATCCGAAACCCGCCAGAATTAGGATCCATAAAACTTTCCCAATTAAACTCCAATCATCTTGCTAGTTCATTTCCCAATACCATGACAGGTATGTCTCCCTCCATGGTGGACCAGCTGCATCCTTTTTCTTGAAACCTTCCTGATCACACCAAAAAAAAAATGCCCCATCTGCTCAATACTACTTACTGACCTGTAGCTCTGTGTCCCAAAGGCCCCTCCACATGCCACACGATACAAATCGTCAGGGTTGCTCCAGTAAGCTTCCCCGTGAGAGTATTACATCCCCTTCACTGTAACCAATCCCTGTTACACCAGTCCCACATGTCCTGGAAGAGAGCCCAAAGACCTGTGTTCCTGATGACCTCCCTCTTGCCCCAAATTGTTAGACACACATTTAAGTGTACCAGCTTACCATATCTTACGTCGCAATCATGTGGCACCTGAAATAATTCTGAAATCATCACCCGAGATTTACTTTCTAACTTTCTGCACTACTCCTTAAGTTCTCTTTGCAGGACCTTATCTTTCTGTTGTTAGTTCTAATAAGGAACATGGCCTCTGAGTGTTCACCTTACCCTTTCAGAATGGCCCGTACCTTCCAGAGATCCTTGCACATGGCATGATCGGAGTAACGCATCATCCTGCAATCTCAGTCATTTACACACATGTTCCTGTCTGTGCATCCGCAGAAAGTGTTTGATACTTCTGATTCATATCTTTCCATCCCCGTATTTATGTGTTTTCTAATAGCATGTTGGTAATTGTAGGGTTCTCAGTAATATTAACTGTAATGTTAACTGCTAATTATAACATAGTTTTTTTGAAATGTTATAATGAAATGGCTTCTCTGCAATGTTAACTATGAGGCAATGTTCCGTCTCCCTCTCTTTTTTCTCTCTGTCTGTCTCTCTCCCTCTCTATCTCTCCCCCTCTCCTCTCTCTTACTCACGGGGCCTTAGTCGCTTCACTCTCTTTCCCTCTCTCCGTCTCTCTCTCTCTCTCTCTCTCTCTCTCTCTCTCTCTCTCTCTCTCTCTCTCTCTCTCTCTCTCTCTCTCTCTCTCTCTCTCTCTCTCTCTCTCTCTCTCTCTCCCTGTCTCCCTTAGGATTTCTCAGTCGATGCACTGCCACTCTTTCTCTCTCATTCTAGTTTCTCTGCCTATCACACACGGCCATTGCCTCGCGCTCAATCTCGCGACATATTTCTCGTGTCCTATCCGTCGCGCGCTCTTCCTCACGTGGTCTCCTTCGCGCCGTCTCACTCAAGCCATCTCCCTCGTGCTCCGTCCCCCTCGCGGTCTCTCATTCTGTCGCTCTCCCTCGCGCTCACCATCGCCCGCAAATTCCCCCTCACGCCCTCTACATCACTCTCACTCCAGCGTCGTCTCCATGGTTACCTCTCCCTCGCGCTCCCTCCCTCACGTGCTCACCCGCGCGCCCTTTCCTCACGATGCCTCCTTCGCGCCCTCAGCCCTCGCGCGGTCTCCGGCTCGCGCTCACTTTCTCTATCGCTCTATCTCGCACTGAGAGACGAGTGAACGTAACTGTACTTTGTCTCAACTGTAAAACAGGAAAAGTCTCTCACAGGAAGATAGTTAAAGAGACAGTGAGAAGGGAAACCTACAAGTAGAGAAGGTGGAGAAAAAGAAGGTGAAGCAAAGGGCGGGTTTTTACGAGAGCAGGAATGGTTACTGCAGACAAAACTAAACTCCAAGATCGGGCAGTTTTGTCAGAACCGGGAAGCGGGGGAAAAGATTCGCCTCAAGCTTCAATTTAACAGGGCTGGACGTGAGATATAAAGGGGATTTCTCTGGGATGGGGAGGCCAGTGATGCCGTCGGGATCAGCTGTGAGCAGCTGTTCTGTAACTCTGAGGCACCACACACAAAACGGGAATAGTGTGTACAGCTGACAGGACTCTGATGAAGGGTCTCGGCCCGAAACGTGGACAGTTCATTCTTCTCCGTAACTGCTGCCTGGCCTCCTAAGTTCCTCCAGCATTTTGTGTGAAGAAAGGAGTAAAGAGTCGATATGTCGTGGCGAGACCCTTCATCAGGATCTGATTTTGTGAGTGCCGTTTAGTATTTCGAGCGAATGCATGTTTGTTTTGTTACTCTGTTCATCACATTGTTTTTCATGTTGGGCGATAGAATAGGGAGCATGAAGGCAGTTGAATTGTAATTTTTTACAGCATTTATTTCGAACACTTCATGAGTTTCAAAATCCGAGTCAACGGGTAATTCACCGCTTTCTTTAGTTCCTCTCGGAATTTGCTCTGAGTCAGGGCGTAAATACACGTGTTGGTGCAGGAGCTGAGAATCTGCAGCATGTCCGCTGTGTGGCCTGTGATGTAACCTGGATCCGTGGCTGAATTAGTATAACTCCTTGAAATCCGTCTGTAGATATAAAATACCACGTATGTTGCCCACAACAATAAGAAACTACCGGTTATGCTGAAGAGCAAAACGATGGATTTGTGTCGGTTCTCCATCTCCCTGTCCTTGTCATTCTCTCCACTCTTTTGTCCCCGGAGCCTCCTGCGGGCCCGACTGGCCACTAGAATCCGCCTGACCGTCAGAATATTGAACAGCAAAACCAGAAAGAATGGGATACAAGGACACAAAATGAGGTGAAACATCTCAAATGCCGCCCATGATGGAGAGCTCCTGTATCTCGGTGTATGAACACAACCCCAGGGAACACCATCGATTATTTCAACAGGCCCGTATATAAATCCCCAGGGGACCGTCTCCAAACAGGTCAACACACTCACTGTCCCGATAACCACTGCCGCCGTTCTCTCGGTACAATATATTGTTTTCATCTTCTCACAGCAAATAGCCACAAATCGATCGACGGTGAAAGCGACAGTCAGCCAGACCGAAGTCACAGTGCTCGCAAAAATCAACCAGAGACCGAATCTGCACGCAGGAGTGATCCGCAGGAATGATCGCGGAAAATAAATCATTGCAGTCCACCTCAGCAGTGGATGGGAGATAACAACCAGGAGATCGGCCGCGGCCATTCCCACCAGGTAGCGAGTGATACACCTGGAGAGACCGCATTTTCCCCGGGACAGGATCACAATCGCCACCAAGTTCGCTGGAAAAGAGACGGGGAACAGCCAGCTGAGAAAATACAGAGCAGAAGCCAGTGCAGCAGTTTGAGTGGTGTTAGGAACGCAGCGGCAATGAATATGGAACTGAGAGAGGGTTTAAAACAAATCCCAACATTCATCAATCTCTGCTCAAAACTTAGAAAAATAAACAAACGACTAACTTAACAGGAAGTTAACAAGAAGGCGGCACAAACATTCAAACTTAGAAACCGTTCCTAACGACTTCTCATACAAGCACAAACTTAAAGTGATAAATTTAAAAGTCCATGTGATTTATACAGTCAGTAAGGAGAGACTTCCCCAAAACAAGCGATTCCTTCGAAGTAACGACGATCTGCCGATCCCACAGCCGGGAGATGCCATGTTCGCAGAAATCACGAGGAAGCAAAAGGAACTGACCTTTTGACTGGAGGGTGGTCACTGCACAAGCCTTCCAGACCTTGCAGGGGTTCAACTAAAATGTGCATGTTGTGGTGACCCACTTTCTGCGCAGGCGAACCGGCTCACAAATAGCCAGCGCGCGGGGGGAGACTTTGGTAATGCGGAACCGATGTCATTTCCGCCCGGAGAGGGCGGGCGCTAGGGATCTAAATACCAGCACCGCGAAGTTTGAACAATCTAGTCTCGAAACGACTTACCTACCAATTCCTGAACGATGTAAAAAAAAGGGCAATCATTCCCAAGTCGCTGAACGACATTAACGTTATCCAATCATTTGAATTCGGATAACTCCTGTTATGCCTTAACTCTCTGATACTGGACTGCAAGGGAAAAATAAACGGGCAACAGGCAGAACCCGTGGAGTCTCCACACATCCGACCAATAACAACAACGGTGCACAAAAAATAAAACTGAGAACGACATCACAAACCGCGGCTTGGTTTAAATACGGTTTAAAACATGCCATCACTCCACCGTCACTCCAAGTCTGTGTTTGGATGATCATCCCACTCACAAGAGCATTACATCACCCCACTTCTCCGTGTCCAGACTGTGAGCATGCAACAGGGGACCCTGTAATATTTCCATTTTATTGTTGCATTTAGCGGTGGGAGGGTCGAGAGGGGGCGCGGAGCTCGGGGAGTCTGAGGAGGAGTTTACACAGTAAAATATAGTCCATATGATCTGAATAACGATCCCTTACTGATGTGCGAAATGTGAAGAGGCAGCGGAAAGCTAAAACCGGGTAACTACCTCGTCAGAGTTAACACTGGATGGAACATTTTCTACCTGCGTCCTACGCGTCTCGACTGGATGAAATGAATAAATCCGGACGCTGATGGCGGGATTCTTCCATTAGACAATCATCAACTTCCATGCCGATCCCTGTCAGCGACAGAACAGCCGAAGGACGGAACAAAGACAGGAAATGCTAGGAATACACATCCAGACAAAACAGAGTATGTGGAAAACCAGTTAAAGTATCTCCCCTCAGAACTGCTTTCAGAGAGACCCCTGACACGAGTGTTGACTGGTTTCTCTTCCCATTCAAGCTGCTTGGGGCTCAGTGTTTCCAGCTCTCCTCGAGTTTGTTTCCTGTTCCTGCATTTGCCACCTCACTGACATTACAACAGAACATCGACTGATTCCAACAGATACAGCGCAGTCTGACACCACCTCACAGACAGACAGGACACCTCCCACTGAATCCATTACTGGGAAGCGGGGCAGAGGAATTCAAACTTGGCGCCGTAGTCAGGTGTTTGTAACAGTGAATATAATATAAAACATCTCACTGTATTGATAACTATGAAACACTACAGTTAATTGGCTTAGCAACAACTTCTTTCGCTTTGCATCCAGTCACATCGTAGACATTCATTAAACATCCACAACAGTTTCTCCGTACAACACGGAACTCCTCACATTTGCTACCAGTCAATACTTTATTGTTGCACCGAACTCTGAAAACCGCTCACATAGAAATGCAGACAACCAATGGATGTAATCACCCTTATTAACACAATATTTGCAAATGCTGTGCAGCTCCTACAGGAAGAAAAGCACAGACTCACGAACATCCCCTTGTTGATCACAAACCTCTGCCTGGCCTGCTCAGTCCCACAGAAATAGTCCGATTCGGTGAATTCCTGCAGCGGTTTGTTTTCAGATCCAAGTCCCAGCACCTATAGTCCCGGTGTGTCCACTCCATTCTTGAAATGCCGAATGCCGGCACTGGAAAGTGACAGTTTAAACCAGCGACAGAATCAATCGCAACACTGGAATTAAACTTCAACATCCACCCACGGCAGCGGACACTGCGGCTTACCGGGAATTCCCAAGGCTGAAATCAAAGGATAGTAAACTTCTTCTATCCGCCAGATGACTGGATACACCATTTCAGTGAGAATCTGTGAATTCTGTTACTCCTGAATTCACAGCTCCGGCTGACAGCTGATGCATTCCAAGCGGCCCTGATTTATACAGAGGATCTGTCTCCAGAGATACGGTTATACACCTCACTAACTTGTTTCGTTACAGTTGCTTGAACAAACACTTTAATTTGTTACCATTGTCTCTAATGTAAATATTGGAGCCATTGGAGACAAATGCATCAAAACTCTTTGCCATTACATCAGCAGTGTCTCTGGTGGAAATAGGCCGGTAGATTTAATTTCAAAGACTGAGCTTTGTCACGGAGCAGCCACAATTTTCATCTCTGAAGGGAGCCCAACTGCACTGACCAATCCCGACCTTCGTCCCTGAAGTTTCCCATTTTGAACTGACCTTCAGTCCTT
Organism: Hypanus sabinus; assembly: GCF_030144855.1. Classification (NCBI taxonomy): domain Eukaryota; kingdom Metazoa; phylum Chordata; class Chondrichthyes; order Myliobatiformes; family Dasyatidae; genus Hypanus; species Hypanus sabinus. Next base: position 6,850 of record NW_026779897.1, read on the forward strand.
CAGCTTCTTCCTGATGATACCCTCTCTGTCTCGCTCTCTAACATACACACATACACACACACACACACACACACACACACACACAAGAAATAGTTGTACAATTGTATTTCGATGTTGTAGTGACTGTCCTGTATTGTACATTCTATTTATTGTAAATTACTGTAAGTTGCACATTTAGATTGAGACGTGACATAAAGATTTTTACTCCTCATTTACAGTATATGAAGGATTTAAATAATAAAGTCAATACAATACAAAACACACAAGCAGAGATCCGGACAAAGATACAATAGAGCAACCGAGATTAGGATTGAAACGGTCAAATGCGCACGCTGCTAATGTAGAAAAACGAGAACATTTGCAGATGATGGAAAGCCAAGACAACACAATGAATTCTGCATTTTATGTGATGTGACATTCTTTAATGGGCATCTCAAACCTCATCAGATGTCAAAAGGAATTGAGTAGAGATATTTCAATCTGCAAAGAAAAATGCTTACAGGAATAAAGACAGCACTTGAAATAGGCAGATGAGTGGATGCAGGAGATAAGACTGCGTAGATTGTAAAAACACGAGAAGATCTGCAGATGCTGGAAGTCCAAGGCAACACAGGGAACTCTTCTGAGTTCCTCCAGCATCTTGTGAGTGACGTCGCTGATCTAATAATCTTCAATGAGCATCTCAAATATGTCAAATGTCTAAAGAAATTGACAAGAAATATTTCAGTCGGCAGATTAATGAGCAGCGCGGTTAAATAATAAAAAGATACTCGAATTGGGAGATAAATAGATCCAGCGTGGCTGGAAGTAAACGACAGGGAAGCAAGAGTGAGATAAAGCATCAGGTGGGAGAGAGAAAAGAGAAAGAATGTCAGCGAGAAACCAGTGGTTCGATTGCAGGATTGTGATGCCCCTGCTGTATCTGCTAGTCACTGGTACAATGTGAGAGTGCGGGCTTCATTCTGTACCTGTCAGTCTCTCGTAATGTGCAATTGTGGGGTTCATTCTGTACCTGCCAGTCTCCTTAATCAAGGCCCCACATTGTATATTTATATTTTTACGGTCCCCGTAACTGGGTGTCACACCAGCAGAGAAAGAAGTATACGTTGGAGTCTGGTGGAACTATTTTCAAACAGTGTTTATTAGTAAAATATACAAATCAGTATCAACAATGCAAATATATAGATAATACGCGTTAGCAATGCTAAACCTAAAAGAGTGCGTAAAATAATAATCAATAGTAAACAAGCTCTATCGATGACTAGGGGATAATGAATTGTCGGATGTGATTATAAAGTTCAGTTCAGTTCATACGTACTGGGGTAGATGTTGGTCGTGGTATTGTAATCGTTGGAGAGAGAGCGAGCAAACAGTAACAGCTAGAGTCAGGCAAACCTTCCTTTACGTTCTTGATCCGTCGAAGTGTTGTGGCCATTCAGGTATGACCCCTCTGTCCTTCAGCTGGACCGTTATTCTATGGTGGACTCTTCACCCAGGCAAGGGCGGACACACACACAAGCCCCCATCGGCCCTGCTACATTACTCTGAGTTAAACTGACCGATCCTTTGTTCGGTCTCCGATGCCCCACACCTTCCCGTGGGTTCCAACACTCAAACAGTGCTCACTAGTGTGTCTCCTGGTGTGTCTGAGGGGTGTCTCCCCAGGCCTCACTTTTATCCCTACTCACGGGGTCTCAGGAGTCAACCAGGTTTGAATGGCTTAGCCCATCAAACCAGCCCACTCCGGCTGTCCACTGAGGAATTTTACTGAACAGAATGGTACCAAGAAAACAGTCCGCTCCGGAAAGCCGTAAGTCTTTCAGGGGTTATAATATTGTGGGTCTGCCTTATCTGAAGCAGATGTTCCAGTCCCAGTATGTTTTCCCTTTGTCTCTCTTTCTCTCTCATTAGCAGCGTGGTAACAGTAACAGTTTGTGATTCTCCCGGGGGAGGGGGGCATGGGCAACTCTGTACCCTTCAGCCCATCAGAGTTGTTCATCCTTCATTACTATATCAAATATTTCTACTTCCTGTGTGCAATATTTTACATTTACTTACATTGAATTTCATCTGCCCACATCAGAATTTTGTTTAGATCGACATGTGTTGATTCTGTTGTGGGAATTTTATTAGCCTATCTCTCGAATATTATGTAATCTGCAAACTTAACTAGATCAAATAGTTCTGTGCTTATCCATATCATTAATGTAAATTAAAAACAAGCGAATGCCATACCCTGAATCTCTACATCCTGTAATTTGGTTATTAATCTTTTGTGGCGTAACTTGCCAAAAGCCTTTTGAAAGTCCAGGTACATTTTTTAGCTCTTTAGCTCGAGGTAAATTTTTACCTCTTTATTGTTGTCATGAATTTTCGCTGACTCTTCTAAGATCTCTCAGTCACTTTAAGCAACTTTATTTTTGTCTGCACTTACTGGCATATTGCTGAAATCTTTGAATGTGAACACTTTAGCAAAATAAGAGTTAAGAGTATCTGCTATGTCCTTCTCTGCATAATTTAATACCCCACTGTTATTCCAAATAAACTGATCTTCCCACTTAAAGTTTCAATACGACTGAGGTATTGACAAAATCTCTTGGAATTAATCTTAGCATTATCAGCAATATCCTTCTCAATCCGAATTTCCCACTTTACGAGAGTTCTCCTATTTGCATACGCCCTAAGGTTAAAGTTTATCACTAGTTTTTTTTTCTGTATTCTGTATATAGATTTCATGCGTGTATACAAGGAGCAGTATCCTGCTCGCCTTTGGACTCCGGAAGGAAAACGGTGTGGTCCCTTGGCCAGAAAGAATAACTGTCTTCAAATCTGTGAGTTGAAATGAATCAAGGACAGTGGATGCGGTCTTTGTTCTTGCCGTGTCCTTGGGGGATGGAGTCTGCCATTTTGTGCAGACACTTGATTCTCCATTTTGTGAGCTCGATATGCTGGACTTATTAGTGTTTTAAAGAAGATATAAAGACTTCAGGTAATCTGCTGGACTGTGTTTCCAAATAAGGAGTTGTTTGTGAGGTGTTCTTTGGTTGGCTCTAACATGCAGACTTGTGAATGCCTGAGGTGATTCAAGCTCATTGCTGACTGAGAACAAAGAGCCATGAGTCAGCAACTGTCCCTTGATGGGAAGAGGACAATAGATTGATGCTGGTATGGACCAGAGCCAATGACCAGGTGTTCAAGGCCAGACACATGACCTGCGACCAATGACACGGGAATGCAAAATTTGAATTGATAAGCAATGGATATAAAAGTGGATGCTTTGTGGGTGCTGGTGGCGGTAACTTCGAAGAATAATCATCGCAGACACAAACGAGAAAAACCCTGCGTGAACACGTGGGCGGAGAGTCGGGACCACGAGGAACAAGGAGCGCCTGGCCAGCGTAAATTCCTCCGCCCGGGTAATGCCTTTGCTATTCTTTGAGTATCCAGGAGAGTCCGGGGTACTTAGCAGTTGTGCGCACAAGGTATTTAATGTATGAGTTCACGTATTTGTTAGTTTGAACAATAAAGGTAATTGTCAGTAAATACCGATCTCTCTGTGCCTCACTCAGAATCGTTGGAAGAGGTAGAAGTGGCCTCTCTCTCTCTCTCTTTTCCAACAGAATTGGCGGCCCTGGGTGGGCTCGAGGTTGTTGAGTCAACACGAGACTCGAGCCGGACCACGTGGGTGAGAAACTGAGAAATCGGGGCTGGGTGACTGGTTGGTAGAGACCCAGCATGAAGAATTTAGGGAAATCTGCACGTCCGAAGGACTTGGATAGTTTTGATTGGAGGGAATTCCTCCAGAAGTACGTACTGGGGAAATGGCCACAATACAGGGAGTGTGCTGGACACACCAGCGGTAAAGGCGTTGGAGGGTGATTGTCGTCAAGGAATTTAAGCGACTACTGAAGCCAGCAGCAGTCGCCTGCCTCATTGAGGAATTAATAGACGCCGATGCTGAGAGAGGTAAGTTAGCAGACGAAAACAAAAGAATCCGAGAGGAGTTAGAAAACGAAAACAAAGTGCTGAGAAAGGAGTTACAAATCCTCAAGGATCCTCAAATTTTACAGATTTACAGGGACAAAGAAGTATGGATTTGGTGCATATGAATCAGCTTCAGCTGAAATGCGAGAAACTCGTTAAAGAACAGAGTAAACTGGAAAAGGAAGCTAATTTAGCCGAGCCAAGCAGAAGAATTAAAGAAACAGTGCAGTGATTTAAAAACAGCTATAAATGTGATGCAGAAATCAGTTTCTGAAAAGAGAAGTAATACTAGTGACCATACAAAGTGTTTAAAGCAGATACAAAAGCTGCAGGACCAACTTTCTGCTCAGAGGGGAATAATACGCACTTTTGGATCTGAAAGGGGGAGGACAGTGAATATGTAGATATAGATTGGAACGGTTTAGCCGATGATGCGACTAGATATGGTCTATATAATGACCAAGCGTTTTTTTTCTGAGGATCCCCCGCCCGCATACAATACTAAGGAATCGCCGGTGCCAACGGCGCCACTAGCCCCCGTAGTTACTATTCGAGAGGGGGGAGCTGGGGAAGGAAATCAACATGAATATAACATGCACTACTCCGTTTGGAGTACAGTAGCTCAGAGATATTGCCAAAGATATCGGAATTTGTGGGTTCGGCGATGATCCTCGGGAACTGTTTCAAGCCATTAATCCTCAGAGAATAATACACGGTCTAGATGACGCCGAGGAAAGGAAATTGATTGTAATGTGTTTGCATCCAAATATACACTCGGCTTTGCCAAGTATACAACAAGCTGGGGGCACAAATGAGGAATTAAAGACGGCAATATTGACGGTTATGTGTATTAACAGAGGCGATTCTTTAGAGGCGTTAGCCAAATGTTACCAGAGGTGAGGTGAACATCCCACGGTGTTTGCGTCCCGTTTATGGACGGTGTTCCAATGAGTATATGGAACAACAGTAGGTCGAGAGCATTTAGGACCAGAGCCTTTAAATAGATGGTTAATCGGTGGCTCACTCTTCCGATGAATCTAAAGAGGTATTAGACATGTTTGATCCCACTGACCCTACACATAATGAGGCGTGGATACTGAAGAAAAAGAGTAGAACATGGGAAAAGGAGACACAAAGGCCAAATAAACCAGCTGGTGGGAAATTGCTGTCTGTTGGAGGTAAGGCAACTACCTGGAGAAATGAGGGTAGGGGACCCACTCCAAATATCACCGCACCACATTATCAGCTGACTAGGAGAACCAGAGGAAATGAAACAGTGTCGAGAACAGGGAGACTTGGAGGTGGAGTGTTTAAACGCTATAATTGTGGTTGACAGGGACACATCAAGACAGAATCTCCAAACCTGAGAAGTGGGAGAGTAGGGCAAGGAGCTGTGACCTTGGAGGGGCCAGACAGACCAAGCCCACAAAACAATGTGGTGGAGACATCGCCATCTGGGGGATTTTACCCCGAGCTTCAATGACGGTGCCAGGCCTCATCAACATGAGTGTGTAACACAAGGTGGGATGAAACTGGAAGACCTCTAGTGAACGGTTGGGTCAGACGCCGCCCTGTTTCCTTTTTATGGGAGACTGGAGGATCCCGAACCACCGTCAACACCACTAATGTAACTAATGCAAACTGGGAAATACATGGGAAAATGATCTTAAGTGGACTTACAGGTCATTCACAAGTGGGACATGTGAGTGCACCCTTAGAAGTTAGAATAGGAGACATAGCGTTAGGACATTCCATAGTGCTGGTTGAATTACCCCGGGAGCAGGAACATATACTGGGGAGTGATTACATGGCCAAAGCGCGAGTTTGTTTTGATCCAGTTAACTGCATGATTTGGCGAATGCAAACCGGAATGAATGATACATGTCACAGACAAATTCCAGTAGGTGAATATCAGGATAGAATCTGCACCATGGGGGAAATGTGGATAAAACCAGAGGAGATGAGCGATGATCACATGGTACAGCAAATCATTACACAAAACAGGGGCATTTGCATGGTACAAGCATGACTGCGGAAAGATGGCTGGCAGAGTGTGCATACAAGGTCCAGATCCCAAACCACAGAAGCAATATGAATTCCGAAAGAAAGCTGAGGAAGATGTGGTTAAGGCAATACAGAGTTTGGTACAACAAGGGGTTCTGAGGCCCGTAGCCTCAACTAATAACTCACCCATATGGCTAGTGAGGAAACAAGATGGTAGTTGGAGATTGATAATTGACTCTCGAGAGCTGAATAAAATACCTCCTTTAACAGCCCCAACTGTAGCAACTAACGCAAAAACAGTAGTCAAACAGAATGAAAAAGCGCAATGGTTTACAGTTTCAGACATAAACAATGGATTTTGGTCTATCCCATTAGAAAGAGAGTGTCAATACAAGTTTGCATTTAACTTTCAAGGACGGCAATATACATGGACTGCCCTACCACAGAGGTTCCATAATTCCCCATCTATATTTCACCAGCATTTAAAGGAAGGCTTAAAGGGGTTCTCAAAGCGTGAGTGCTTGGTCCAATATGTAGATGATTTACTCCTGCAGACGGAAACTAAGCAGGAACATTATCAACTATTAACAGAACGGTTGCAATTATTTCATGCATTGGGACTAAATGTAAATCCTTAAAAAGCACAGGTGATGAAACAAGAAGCTCGTTATTTGGGAATGACCTTGACACCGGGAAAAAGAGAAATTGATAAACGAAGAGTAGAGCCGGTTATGAAACTGCCTATTCCTCAAGATGTGAAAGGTCCGAGGTCCTTTCTGGGGCTAATAGGCTACTGTACGGATCACATTGATGGATTTTCCACTGAGGCAGCCCCTTTAATGGAATTACTGAAAAAGAAAGTGGCATGGGAATGGAAATCAGAATACACCCAGGCTATCACAGCTCTGAAGCAAGTACTGGCCATGGCGCCTGCTTTGAAAATCCCAAATCCGAATGAACCATTATCAATGGAGTTGGCTACAACTGATAACACCCTCTCAGCAGTCCTATTACAGGAGACACATGGGAAGTTAAGACCAGTAGCGTATGCATCACACATGCTCTCACCAGTAGAACAGGGGTATACTGTATGTGACAAACACTTGTTAGCGGTTTTCTGGGCAGTACAACATTTCATCTACATAGTGGGACTTAATCCACTTACGATATTGACAGAACATACTCCCATACAATTACTTTTAGATGGAAGGATTAAAGATGGCTCAGTAAGCCAAAACAGGATTGCCAGGTGGACGTTGCTGTTGCAAGGGAGAAATATAACTGTAAAGCGAGTAAGTACCACCACTGTGTTAGCTGACAACCTGGTGTACCAAGGTGCTGAACATGAGTGTCAGGTTCTGATAGCAAATTATCCCAAGGGACCATTTGTTTCAAAACAAACAGGAGGAGTAGAGACAAATCAGACAAAATAATGCTTGAGACCAAAGACACAAAGGAGAAGGGAAAACCGTATTTTAAAAATTTCGTGGATGACTCCTCATCAGTCGAGGATGGTGAAAGGAAAACTGGGTGTGGCATTTACATAGAGGATGAACAGGGACAGGAAAAGTATAGCATAACTTTAAAGCTACCCAAAACCATGAGAGCACAAGCAGCAGAATTGGCAGCTGTAACATACGTGGTTAGCCACCCAGAATATTTTCCACCTGGATCAGTCATACACTCCGATAATATATATGTTTGTAACAGCCTTACAGAACATTTGCCTCTGTGGTAAGCCAGAGGGTTTGCTTCAGTTGATGGAAAGCCCCTTCCATCTGCTGCTCCGCTGCAATATATAATTGAAGAAGCAAAGAAGACGGAGTTGTAAAGGTGAAAGCTCAGTCTAAATTGTCTCCTGAGGGGAATAAGAAGGCTGATGAGTTAACAAAGCAAGGTGCTTTAAATAGGCAGGATTGGCAACCACAGATTGGGGAGATGGGAAGGCAGAAGGAACAACAGATTAAGGTTATGGCTTTAAGTAGGATAAAGAATTAAAAAATAATAATAATAATAATAGGTGTAAGGTCAGAAATGTATGAAGAATACAAGGCTATACATGTTAAAGATGGAGTAGTCCTATATGAAGGAAAGTTTGTGCTTCCAGAGCTAGGAAGAAATCAGATGATCCACTGGTACCATGATTTATGGGGACACCTGGGAGCTGAAAGAAACCTGAAAAAAAATCAAGGAGGTGTGTTGGTGGTCTAGGATGAAGGAGGATGTGGAGCACCATGTCAAGAGTTGTTTCATTTGTGCACAATATAATCCTGACGGAAATGTAAAGAAAGGAGCGCCCCGACATACCAGACCAGTGGAAGGACCTTGGACTAATTTTCAGATAGATTATGATAGACCCTTGCCACCAACCACAGGAGGGTGCAAATATATCCTTGTAGTGGTAGACACTTTCAGCTAATGGGTGGAAGCTTTCCCAACTAAGAGTGACACAGCCAAAGCTACTGCAAAAATCTTATTGGAAAGGGTTTTTACTCGTTGGGGATTACCTCGGAGTATAGAGTCAGATAGAGGCACAGATAATGCAAGATGCCATGGCACTTTTAGGAATTAAGCAAAAATTTCATATACACTATAGACCACAGTCTAGTGGAATTGTGGAAAGAATGAACCGAACTTTAACAAACATGATGGCCAAAATGGTACAACAACATCGAACAACATGGCAAGCAGTTCTGCCTTATGTGTTGATGGTAATAAGGAATACAGTGGCATCTTCAACGGTTTACACCCCTTATAAACTCATGACTGGAAGAAACATGAAGGGGTTAGAGGAGTTGTTAGGGTTAGATTTGTCAGAACCTGAAATAGATGGGATTGTGTCAGAGACGTGGGTGCAACAGTTGGTAGAGACAGTGAAAGAGGCCAAATATGTGGCAGCTCATCAAATAGGAAATAAGAAGCCGCAGAGTAAAGCCTACTTTGACTCAAAAGTCAGTTCCATAGATTTAAGCCCAGGACAAAGGGTGATGTTTAGAATACACTAACCCACTTCATTTTTAAATCCAAGGTTTGCAGGGCCCTATGAAATCATAGACAAAGCAAGTCCTTTAGTATACAGGGTGCTAACTTCTCCAGATAAAAGTGGATGGTACCACATCAACCAATTGAAATTGGTGGGGGAGAAACAGGAAAATTATCATCATCGACATGTAACAATTAATGAACATGATAGTCCCAATTTTGGAAACTTGACAATTGATGTACACAATTGATCTGATTTGGAAGATCTGAATTTGGAACAGTTATTCCAAGAAGATGGCAACAGATCTGACCAAGGTGGAGTTTTTCAATTTTTCAGTTTGAAAAACAGGGAAGATGTGTAAATAAAATAAGGAGGAGAGATTCATTGATTGCTGCCTCCCCTGTCTTGAAACGAATTTGGGTGAGAAAAGATCGACGACTTGAGTCCAAAGATAATTGGGAGCTTAGATTGCATGGGTTGGAAAACCAGATAGAAAACTTGGATCTAAAGTAATTGGAACTGGAAATAAAAGCAGATATTACCCTTTGTGTATTTACAGATTTAATTCAAGATGGAGAGAATAATGCAATTATTGGTGATCGAATTGACCATGACTGGGTTCATAATTAGTTGTGCTTCCGAAACGTTACTACCGATGAACTTGTCAACAACAAGATCGTTATATGAAGACTATTTGATGATCAAGAGAAACTTTTCTCAACGGATACGGGTAATACGGGCGCATGTGGAAGAAAAGGAAGACTCGGATTTGTATTATGCTGGGGTAGATGAAATGATGCGTGTGGATAAAACATTAAATATTCCATAGGTTACTGGGTATTTGTGATGATGATAAAGGGAGATTTTATATACCAAAGGATGGAAAGAGTGTCCTTTGGAAAGTCACAATGTTCCACTTGAGGATGTGACTATAAATCTGACTATTGGAGGACAAACTTTACCTAAACCAGCAGTGGAGAAGGTAGTGGAGGAAATTCTTTCAGTCCAACTAACTGATAATTATCGATATTCGTGGGACTATTGTAACTGAGTTGCCACCGATTCCTCATTTGACTGCAGACTGGACACGAGTGGTGGATGAGGCAAAGGAAATAATTCATCAGTGGGATGAACATTCAAAAGTTATTAAGACACATGCTGAGAAGACAAATGAAATGTTGAGTGACTTAGACTTTTGGGGTAAGTTTTGGAATTGGGGACCAAATGTTCAAATACATCCATGGGTGAGAATAATCTCACATGTTGCAGTAACATTAATTTTATGCACACTGATGATTGTATTATTTAATGTGTATCAAATCAGAAGATGGAAGGCTGAAATTATGCAAAAGGTAGAGAGGAATGATTTTGCACTATGAAAAAAATGACGGCCAGTATAAAAATTGTATGAATTTAGTCAGTAAAAGTTAGAATGTAGGTGCAGCATACCTGCTGGGGATCCATGGCAATCCACTGGATGGTCAATAGAATAGAGAAGGATAGTGATCCGAAGATAAATCTTTGGATCAAGAGGAGGGATATATTGGCCAGAAAGAATGACAATCATCAAATCAGTGAATTCAAATGAATCAATGACAGTGGAAGCGGTTTTTGTTCTTGCCGTGTGATGGGGGGGATGGAGGCTGCCATTTTGTGAAGACACACGATTCTCCATTTTGTGAGCTTGACATGCTGGACTTGATTAGTGTTTCAAAGAAGACACAGGGACAAGGTAATCTGCTGGACTGGAGGTCATTTCCAAATAAGGAGTTATTTGTGAGGTGTTCTTTGGTTGGCTACAACATGCAGACTTGTGAATGCCTGAGGTGATTCAAGCTCATTGCTGACTGAGAACAAAGAGCCAGGAGTCAGTAACTGTTCCTTGATGGCGAGAGGACAATACATGGATGCCGGCTTGGACCAGAGCCAATGACCAGGTGTTAAAGGCCAGACAGATGACCTGCGGCCAATGACACGGGAATGCGACATTTGAATTGATAAGCAATGGATATAAAAGTGGATGCTTTGTGTGCACCGGTGGCGGTAACTTCGTAGAATAACCATCGCAGACACAAGCGAGAAGAACCCTTCGTGAAACACGTGGGGAGTGAATTGGAACCAGGAGGAAAAAGGGGCGCCTGGCCAGCGTAAATTCCTCTGCCCGGGTAATACCTTTGCTATTCTTTGAGTATCCAGGAGAGTCAGGGATACTTAGCAGGTGTGCACACAAGGTATTTAGTGTACGAATTTCACGTATTTGTTGTTTTGAGCAATAAAGGTAATTGTCAAAAAATAAACATCTCTTTGTGCCTCACTCATAATCGTTGGAAGAGGTAGAAGCGGTATCTGTCTCTCTCTCTTTTCCAACACACCTGTCTCTCACAGTCACACTACCCCATCTCTCCACAGCTCCGAACTCTCTCTCCCATCTCTCTCTCTACCTACTCCAAACCCTCTCCCTCCTCCGGACGTTCTCCCCGTCATTCTCTTTCTCATCCAGTCATTCTCCCGGCCTCTTCTCTTTCCCATCTCCCTCTCCCTCCGCGTTTCTCACTCCTTTCCCCGGACGTTCCCCTTCCTCTTTGTACCGACACCAAATTCTCGACTCTGATCTCTTTCCCCATCTAAAATCTTTCCCCAATCCCAGATCTCTTTCCACACACCAGATCTCTCAACTTCCCCGGCCTCCCTCCCCCTGGCCTTTCTCTGCACTCCTCTTTCTCTCGCTACCTCACCAGTTTATGTCCCCGTCTCTTTCTCCCCAGTCCCTCTGTCTCTCTGGCCAGCGTCGACTCCTTTTCCGGCTAATAACTTTTCTCTTCATTGACTGTGCATGGACTTTCAAGGATCTGGTTGGGTGCACACAGGTAGATAGCGTGTAAACCTACGTGTTTTATATTTGAAATAAAAAAAAAGGTACTCCTTGTTAAAAACAGATTCTCTGTACCTCACTAATCATTATTACTAGGGGCGCTACTTTTAACAGTGACATCAATCATTAAATTTGCCCACTAACAGGACGTGCCCTCTACACAGTGTTACAATCGGGAAGGAGATACAGAAGCCTGAAAGCTCAGGCTCAGCGATTCAGGAACAGCTTTTTCCCGGCTGCCACCTCTATCGCAGTTTTGTTTTCTCTATATTTATTTACCCTGTATTTCATTGTACTGCTACCATAAAGTTATCAATTTCGTGACGTATGTCTGTGATATTAAATCTGGGTCTGATTCTGATTCAGATGAAAAGGGACGTGCTAAATTGAAGAAATTAGTTGAAACTCTGTCAGAACCTCCTGAGACGATGGGCTGTACGGCGCTGCAATATTCTACGTTCTGTGCTCTATCTCGTGTGCTTTATCTTAGTATGTAGGTCTAGTCGATTAGTTATTTAAAGCTGCGACGCCTTCCTTTTCCAGACAACTCTCAATGCGTTGGATAATAAGGTACAGGAGAATTTAAAAATAGTCCATAAATGTCAGTGCCGGCCGCTGAATGAGATCAATAGTTTGGCTTGGTCGGGACTCGTCAAGTACTACGAAATGAGGTATTGTCCTCGGTGTTCAGACTGTGCCGGTCATGGGGTATGAAGGGAAGTATCTGGACAAACAGGAATGTTAGCGATAGTCTGTAAGGGCCAATGCGTAGTTGGTCGTGTCTAACCAGTCTCACAGATCTTTCCGAGGTAGTTACCAGGAATGGTGTGGAAGGCAAGGCAGTGGATGACGTCTACTGGGACTTCAGCAATGAGTTTGTAAGGTTCCGTATGGGAGGATGCTCGGGATGGTTCTATCACTTGGCTTTCACGATGTAATGAATTGGATTCGCCATTGGCTGTGCTGGGGAAGCTATAGTGTGGTAATGGATGGTTGTCTCTCTGACTGGGGACTTGTGACGAGTAGAGTGCCCAAGGGATCGATGTTGTGCCCTTTGTTGTTTGTAATCTATATCAACGATCTGGATAATAATGTCATTAACTGGATCAGCAAATTTGCCGATGACAACAACATTACGGGTGTAGTCGACAGCGCGGAAGACGACCGACGCATTAAGCGCGATCTGGACCAGCTGGCAAAATGGCTGAAAATTGTCAGATCGCATATAGCGTAAACAAGTGTTAGATGTTGCACTTTGGGCGGACCAGCCAGGGTCGTCTGACACAATGAGAAATAGGTCAATGAGGACTACGATAGAACAAGCGAATCTGGGAATGCGGGTCCATAATTCAATGAAAGTTGCGGCACAGTTACACAGGGCCGTAAAAAAAAAACAACTTTTCGCACATTGGCCTTCATAAACCAAAGTACGGAGTACAGGAGTTGGGGTGTTACGTTGCTATGGTTTAAGGCTTTATTGGGGCCCAGTTTGGAATTTTGTGAGCTGTAGGGCTCAACCACCTGCAGGAAAGATGCAAATAAGATTGAAAGAATGCAGAAATAAATTAATACGGCCATTTCCGGGACTGAATGTTTTGAATTGAAATGAAACATTACATATGTCAGCACTTTATTCCCGAGCGGGTAGAAGACTGAGAGGAGATTTGATAGAGGTAAACAACATTTTGAGGCGTATATAGAGTGCAGATGCAAGTGGGCTTTCTCCACTGATGTCGGGCGAGAATACAACTGGAGATCACGGGTGAAGGGTGAAATGTGAAATGTTTAAGGGAAACATGAAGGGAAACTCTTCCCCCAGTGGGTGGTCAGAGCGTAGACAGTACTGCCAACGCAAATGGTAATTGAGATTCCGATTTCAACGTTTAAGAGATGATTGGTGAAGTACACCGAAGAGAGGGATATGGATGGTCACGGTCCGGGTGAGGTCGGTGGCAGTAGGCAGTTTAACTAATTCCTCACTGACTGGACGGGCTGGAGACCCTGTTTCTGTGCGGTGGCTGTCTGACTGTATGTCTGGGTTAGAACTTTAGTATCTCACAGCACCGACCAATCTAGAAAATCGTTGTTACTGTCCGATCCCATATAACCATATAACAATCACAGCACGGAAACAGGCCATCTCGGCCCTCCTAGTCCATGCCGAACTCTTAATCTCACCTAGTCCCACCTACCCGCACTCAGCCCATAAGCCTCCACTCCTTTCCTGTCCATATACCTATCCAATTTTACCTTAAATGACACAAGTGAACTGGCCTCTACCACTTCTACAGGAAGCTCATTCCACACAGCTATCACTCTCTGAGTGAAGAAATAACCCCTCGTGTTTTCCTTAAACTTCTGCCCCCTAACTCTCAAATCATGTCCTCTCGTTTGAATCTCCCCTACTCTCAATGGAAACAGCCTATTCACGTCAACTCCATCTATCCCTCTCAAAATTTTAAATACCTCGATCAAATCCCCCCTCAACCTTCTACGCTCCAATGAATAGAGACCTAACTTGTTCAACCTTTCACTGTAACTTAAGTGCTGAAACCCAGGTATCATCCTAGCAAATCGTCTCTGCACTCTCTCTAATATATTGATATCTTTCCTATAATTCGGTGACCAGAACTGTACACAATATTCCAAATTTGGCCTCTGTCCCTGCACACAGTGAATCATGGAGACTGAGTATAACGGATGGTTATAGCATGAGAAGCTGGAAGAGCAGATGTGAAATGATGAAGGGAGTATGAAACTACAGGTAAAGCGGTAGAAAGAGTACTTCTGGGCTGGAGGTGGGTGTGACAGTGGTCCCAGTACAGTGAACAGATCTGTTGCTTTAGCGGTAGTAGTAGGGATCATTTGCCCTGATACTATACAACATAGGGACATGTAATCCGAATCCTATCCCTGGTCAGAAATGTCAGATATCCTGGAAAGTCGTTGGATGTTTGGAGACGTCATGTTTTAATTGTGTGGAATATTACTTCCTGGACGATAAGTTACTTTCTGCGTCTCTTTGTCTTGGAGTCGAAAGGCTTTACTAAATGTTGTATGGTTCCAATTACAGATGCGTGATAACCATTGAACAAATAAGGGCATGTCATTTTCTGCGATATTTTGAAAATATGAATGCATTGCAGTTTTAAAAATATAGCACGAGGTTTGGACATAAGTGAGTTCAATTGGAAGAGAAAGTGAAAGTTTACGGCCATGAATGGCTTTATGTGAGTTGCGTGTTTCTTTTGTTCGTGTTGGGGGGCTGATTGAATTAATCATTTTTTTCTCTATGCACTTGACAAAAAATTGTGTCACCTTGCGAGAAGTGATTTCCAGGAACTGATGCGAAATTCGAAGGCTGCATATCTTTCCGAAATTCTGTGAAGTGCTGATGTATGCTAGCCCCAGAACTACACATCTTACTGTCCTAAATTCTTTAGAATACGCACTGAGGCCTTTTGCTTTGGAGTTGTTTATTCTGTATTCTCCACTTGCCTGCGACGGTGTTGAAAGAAGACAAGTATGTGCGCGGGTGTTCGCTTTGCTCTCGCTGCGTTTTTAGTTTGTGTCGTTTTGTATATTTCATTTACTATTACTTTCAGAGGCAGACGCGGATTTCACAACGGCCACGTGGATTTAGTGTTAAATGGATCGAAGTTTGAGCGTATGTACAGCCGATACGATTAAACCACGATTCAGAGATATTGTGATAAATTGGTGAGTACACGAATTGGGAATATGGAATTGTCATTTTGGAAGTATGGTTAGTGTAATGAGCACCAGAAGCTGTTCTGAACACTTCTAAATGCTGTTTTTAAGTTGTAGATTTCCATCGGAAAAGATTGTTTTGCGGTCATTGTAGCATGTGTCCTACAATATGTAATAAACAGGTCAGTTTAGATAACGTGTCGGTATAGTCAATAGCTCAGCGATTTGCTTACGTCATCAGCCCTAATTACATAAATTATCCCGCTGCTGCTGTGTGGTCAGATTAAATTGTCTTTTTGCTTTTTCCCCTCAGCCCTATTTCTCGGATCACGGTAACTGCAGAGTCCAAAAGTTGTAAAATGTCCCGAAACTTCCACCCTCCTAGCAGGACGCGGATGTCCGCTGTCTTCCAGCCAGTATTCACTCTATCTTGTTTTATTTTCACTTTTACAAATAATCCAATCTGGCTCAGATAGGGCAACATACATCTCAAAGAGCCATGTTGTCTCTCCATAACCAAATACTCATAAATTCCCTCTTCAATTATCCTCTACAATAGTTTACCCACTACTGATGAAAGACTCACTGGTCTATACTTCCAACGAGTATGCTTATTATCTTGCTTCAACAAATGAATAATATTTTACCAACTTCTAATCTTCTAGTACTACTTCCGTGGCCAGGGAAGACACTAATATCCTGTCTAAAAGCTCATCAATGTCTTCGCTTCCATTCCCAAATCACCTGGACTATATCCCTTCCAGCACCAGGGAATCATCAATCCAGTGCATCCTCTCTCTTAGCGTCGGCATGTTGTAGCATAACTGCCTTCTTACGCTGTGTTCACTTTCATCGATGTGTTGTAAGAAGATTCACTGCCTCCTTGGATTCCAGGCACAGGTTTTCCACTTTTACCTCCGATCTGCCCACACTCTCTCCAGTCTCCTCCTGTTCTTCACAGTGCAACACGGCAAGGACTTCTCGACTCCCCTTCTAACTCTTCTAAGTCCATTATTAAACTCTCTCCTGTCTGCATTGTGACCTTCCATAACCCTTTCTGATCCTTTCTCCCTAAACCTTAAGTACCTTTCTTTCTTCCTTTTGACTTGTTCCAACTTTATTGTCACCCAGGGTTACCTTATGCTATCATCTTTGCCCTGCGACAATGAGACAAACCCTTACTGAACCCCAAGACAGTGCTCGCTAAGCAATCTCCACACATCTGTTTCGCATTTCCCAGAGTACGTCATTTCCCAATGTACGTTCCCAAATTTCTGACAGGTAGCACCATAATTCGCAGACTGCCAATTAAACACAATGAATGCTCCGTGGCCCTATCCATGTGCGAGGTAAGTCGAGGGCAGATCTGGCCTATTGCTCTGAAATGCTCATCCACCGAGAGATCTGTCACCTGATACGTTTCCTTTTCTAATATTAGATCCGGTATGGACTGTTCGATAGTCTGCCCATCTTCATATAGTGACATGAATCCCTCCTGGACACAACTGAGAAATTATGCCATACCTAGACCTTTTACCCTGGGGAGGTGCCAAAGAATATTCCGGAAGTTTTAGTGACGCTTGCCGATAACATGGCCTATGTCCAGTATCCGCTTCCTGATCTGCTCTTTACCGTTCCCATTGCACTTACTTGGTTCATCTGGTGGGCTTATCATGCTTCTGTGTTCGCCTCACACTCTATCAACAAACAAACGCGCCACGTTATCCTCCCTTTCTGCAGCTGTGATACTATCCCTGGTTTCCCATCGCCCTCCCTTTACACTCTGTTACCCGACCCTGTCCATTTTGAAACATCAAAAACCCGGAAATTCCTGAAGCCATCCCTAGCCTTGTGACAATCGAGTGTCTATGATAGTTCGGAACATACTTCAAACAGTGTAACAATCACGCCAGCAGCAATCAACGTTTGTATTGCTACCTACCTGAACTGTATGAAACAAGCAATCTTCCGCCAATTCTGCAATTTCCGGATGACCAGGCATATGATTGTTTGAATTTATGACATATTTGACAAACCTGGTAATTGCAAAACGGCTTTAATTGACAGCTCCGCTGACACAGATGGCCATTTAATGTAAACACATACGTCATTCCATTCCTCAGCTCTTCTCTGAATTTCCTCTGTGTCAGTGTATAGATACAAGTATTGGTGCACATGCTGAACATTTGCAGCATGTACCCAATTTGCTGTAGGATGTATACCGGGGAACTCAAATATCTGTCCTCGTAAAAATAGTTTTGTTTTTGCCATTTCAGGGAATGGGCTACATGGGGCATCCAAAATAATATGAAATTAGCTGATATAGAAAACAGCAAAACCATCGATTTTCTGCGTTTTTCCACCTCGGCATCTTTCTGATTGTCGCCGCTGTGCCGAAGCCTTCTGCGGACTCTATTTGCCACAACGACATGCCTTACGGTTAACCCGTTAAACACCAGGATTAATCCGATTGGTAGTAATGGTGTTAAAATACTGTCCAGTAATTGGTATCCTCTCCACACGGGTGAAGTAGCGTATTCGTATATGAGGGTGCAACGCCACGGCGTGTTGTCAATGATGACGTAAGGTTCAATGGCAAAGTATAACGGGACACATTTCCCACAGATCACTATAACCACGGTCGCGATAACGACCGTGGCTGTTCTCTCGGTGCAGTATCGCTCCCGCAGCTTTCGGCAGCATATTGCGATGAAGCGATCGAAGGTAAAACTGACCTTAAACCAAACAGAACAGTCCCTCGTCACAACCCGAAATACAAGTGTCAGTGCGCATACAGGAGTGATGAGCAGGGTTTTGGAATAAATGTAGATATTGTTGGTCTGATCCACTAAAGCAACAACGATAACCACCATCACATCCGCTGTTGCCATTCCAACCAAGTAACGGGTGATGCATTTGGAGAGTCCGCATTTTCCCCGAGAAAGGATCACGATCGCCGTTAAATTAACTGCATAAAATTTGGAAAGAAAATAGAAATATGGTCAGCTCCCTGAATGCCCCCATTCTACCGATGCTATGTCGGGTATGGTCTGTTTGGAAGTGGAAAGCGGGAATCCAGTGTGTGCGGTCTCGGTCGCTGCACTCCGGCTGGAGGACAATGACGGATGTGAGTGTCAGTGGATTGGCGACCTTCCCACAGTTTAGAGCGAGGCATCCGATTTCCACGACTCACGAACCGGTGATCAGTCGATCACTCCTGTAAACAATAGCATTTCCATTATTAGCTGTGAAATAGCTGATGGGATTGTTTGTAGCGGTGAAAAATTGGAGTCAGGGAGATATAAAGCACGAGTTCTCATTTACTGACTTACAGAAGAACAGACCTACGTGTCGCAAATAGACTGGACCGTCATTTAAATAAGCTTCCTCGTTGCTATAATGACGGAGTGCCTGCACTGATAGTGACTCGGACCTAGAAAAGCAGAGACCAGCATCACTTCAGAAAGCCTAGCGAGGTGAAATTATGAAACAATGTCAATATCGGCACGAACGTAATTGATAAAAGAAAAATCACTTCGATCAAATTATGAAAAAACGACAATATCGACACCAACTTAATTGAGAAAAGAAGAAAACATTGCAATCGAAATATGATAAATGAAAATAAAACTATTAGATGCCTAAATCCTTCATGCCGGAAACACGTTTCAGCCGACGGTAGCATCTGTGCTCAGTAACAGTGCGGATACCGTAGCAAAGTAACGACGGCACCATACATAAAGTGACCAGCTCCGGCATCTTACCGGGGACACCAACCGCTACAAGTGTGGGATAGAAAACGGCCGCGGTGTGGTAAATCGCCGGATATCCCATATTCCGTCAGAAGCAGCGTTCAGTTGTACGGAGCGTTTCAGCTGCTTAGATGGACTGGTGATCGGTTTAGCAGACTTTTATTGAGGTGAGAGCAATTCCACTGAGGCAATTAGCGTGGCTATCACGTCAGGGACATTAGTGACAACCAACTGCACAAACACTTACGGTAAGCTGTTTGTACTCACTCAATCCCCGTGTCCTGAATTTGACTCCTCAAGGGATTTTGCAACGTAAATCCTTTAAAACAGAATATGTTGTGCTTTTTTTCCATGTTATTTTCCATGATACCTGGCTTCAAATATTTAAATAAAGATATATTTTTTTCATTGTTGCTTTTAAATCAGGCATTCAGCTTGAAGTCGATTTATTTTGATTATTTGACGGAGCACAGTCGCTTCTGAAATTGAGGGAAGGAGTTTGTTCCGGCTGGTGAAATGGAGAACACTTCTTCATCCAAGGGAAACAATCGTTCATTCTTTTCCTTCCTTCGTTCCTGTCATTCCGGGCGGTGTGAGTGATGGAAATCACAATGACAGCTGGCATACGTTACAAAAACATACACTGGACATATTCCTCCAAACATTTTAAAAGATCCACAGAGATATTCCAGAGACCTGTCGTCAAAAGGGGACCGTGTCCCCGGGAGATTAGCGAGGGCTGAGGAGAGTTTGAAGAACAATGTTTTCCAGCGCACACACATGGGCCGTTTGGCAGGACAGTGAAGGACTTGTCCACCCCATACCCGTGACGTGCGATGCAGTCTGTTTAACTTTAAAGATATTCTCAGACCTGCCACAATTCTGCCACTATTTCTCCATCCATTCTCTGTTTGAACAAATATAGTAAGCAGAATCTATGATCAATCAGCAGGTTCTCAGGCTGTTGGATCATTTGCCACGAAGTTGTATTTTTCTTTCCTGATTTACTGTCAGTTATATTGCCTTTCGAGCGTCACGATGAGTATGTGCAGAACAGCAGAAGTGTTCAAGCTCACCTGTAAATCACACTTCCTTCTGCTCTTGCAGTGCAGCGCTCCGTGTCGATTGTGGCTCTCGTACCGATGAGCGGCCCTCGGCTTATTGGAGAAAGTCTCCCCACTCTGATTCCATTGTGGAACTCGTACTAATGTGCGGCCCTCGGTTGACCCGAGAAAGGATCACCTCTGCCTTCAAATTACTCTTCCCAAAGTGAGCAGTCCGTAACATTCTGGGTTGAACTCCATCTGTAACTTCTCAGCGTTGCTCTGCGTTCTGTCACTGTCCTGTTATAAATTCTGACTATCTTCTATACTATCCATAATCCCACCAACTTCCACATCATTGGAAATACAACAACTCACCGTTACACTTCCTTTTTCACATCATTTTTAAAGCACAAAAATCCGGGGGTCTCAGAACAGATCTCTGCGCGAGAACACTGGCGCCAACATGCAAATAGAAAACGCTCCATCCACAACTACCCTCTGCCTTCCTGGGCGTCAGTCCGGAATCCGCAAGCCAACTTTTCCAGGATACCAAGTTTTCTAAAGTTCTGAAAGGTGATACCATGTTTATCAGAAGGATGACCGTCACATCCTCACAGAGTTGATTCAAGCACATGAGAGATGATCTTCCACTCTCAAAGCCACACTGATTCTTCCAAATCAGTTACTGCTTCTGGAAATTCTCGTAAATCCTGTAGCTACGAATGTTCTCCAATAATTTGCCCGTCACTGAAGTAGGACTCACCGCTTCCCGCAGTCACCCAGGGATTCTCCCGACAACACAAGAAGGCGTATTTAACCTACTATTTTTTTTTCAAAGTTCCAGTACAACCTCTCTCTTAATCTCGATATGTTGTCGCACGTCGGCCCGTTTAACGCTCTCCTCGCAAGTATCCCCCTTAACTGGTGAATACTGAATTAAATCTTCATTCATTCACCTGCCCTTCTTCCCCCGACCTCAGGGGCTTGTTTCATCTTCTATCCCAGACAGGTCATATACTCATTCCAGTCATCATTTTCTTCACATACAACTTAATAAAATAGTCTACTCGTTTATTTATTCTACCAAAGTGCGTTCCTATGTACCTTCGGCATTGTATTCCATCTGCCATTTCGTTTTTGCCATTCCCTAATCCGTGTGCCGTTCTTTCGCCTTCCTATGACCTCAATGGAATATGACCCTCATCTGTTTTTGTCCCAACCCTAAATCTGCCATAAGACCATCAACAACTTCATCGAAGTCACTGACATAGAACGCAAAAAAAGTGGTCCCAACCCCCGAGGTTACTGGAAACGAAACATGGGTTCGGAGCATTTTATCATGTTCTTAGAAGTACCTCGAATCTTCATCCTCAATAATAGTCTATAATGTTGCCCCAAACACTGGTCACCTTCACTCACATTGCCCCTAAGTAAAAGCTTAAAAGAAAGAGATAAAATATATTGCAAAACAATCGACCCTTCGGCCGGGGTTCTGAAACAAGGAACAACAAGAAGCGTTTGTTGTGGTGTGTTGGTCACGCCAGGATATTCAACACTATTTTTGCACGATTTTTAATCTATTGAATATGCATATATTTATTTGTATATGTATTTCCGTAATTATGTATTGATGCATACTCATTTTTATGTATGTGTGTATTTATTTGATCCTTGTTTGCTTGCTTATTTATCTATTTCTGTTCTATATTATGTATTGCATTGAACCACTGCTGCTAAGGTAACAAATTTCACCACACATGCCTGTGATAATAAACCTGATTCTGATTCCGTAATGACGAACTATGTGACGTATATAAAGCAAGGCTATGACACATCTTGGCCATTGCCGTGTCCGTCGCTCACCACTGGCTGGCTCTCCCCTCTTCAGAATAATTCACCGGTGTATTAGAGAGTTCTCGCTCCAGGTCAGCTCGTCGCCAGTCTCCGTCAGTCTCTTCCGTTCTCCTCAGCTCAGGTAAGATGTTTATTGAAGGAGGGGATTGAATCATAAGGCAGTTACATTTATAGTGAACAGGAACAGGGAAAGCAAGAGAGACGTGTGAGATCCCCGCAGCTGTGTGTCGTAACCATTGCAATTCATCCCATCGAGGTGCACTGTCATCAAATACACCATCACACTCCTGTTCCATTATTTCCATTTTAATCACAATATTTCAATCTGCTCCGTTGGTTTAACCAGACCAAGTTATCAGCGGCCTATTTATTAAACGACCTATCGTGAAAGGATAATACTCACAACACGCATAAGGAAGCGAGAAGCATATGACAGGAGAGCAGAAATAGTTGCATTTTTCAGCAGCACTGAGTCGGTCTGATCAGAGGTCCCAGTGGACTGATCGCCATCCAGAGAGAAGGGACTTGCAATCCCCAACGGATGCTCAGCATCTCCGTAGAAGTGGCGAAGAACTCCCCACCTCAACAGAGGCTTAGTGAAGTGTCAGAGTCTGATCACACGCGACGCGTGGGAACTGATTCATAACTCTGTCCAAAAGAGGAACTATGTGCGCTGCAGGCTCAGTGTGAAAAGTAACAAAGGAATTGCCCGGCTCTGGACAAACTGGATTACATTCCCTTGACACTGGGTCACTACGACAGCTGCAGTCGGGTGGCGAAGTCGACAAGTTGAACCCCTTGTCAGGGCCATGACAGATGGAAACACTGCACTCTTGTCTTTGGTTGGTCCGTACCGTGTCTCACAGTGTCACTGGACAACTGGACGCTGACAGCACTGGACCGGTCTATATTCTAGTTCCTGTTATCAAATATCAGAAGTCTTCAAGCAGCATGCTATCGAAGTCATAAAGTTTATCTTTAATTTACGCCGTCTAATCAAAACAAATATTTATTGCGTGAACGAAGCGTGAAAGTGATTCCGGTCAGAACAGAGCTAAATGCAGCACAGAGGGGAAATGTTAATGCTATTTGTATCCCACGGGTTAATGAGGGACAGATTCCTATTAAACATTGTCTCTATCACCGAGTTATGAACAAGGAAGCGTATGCCGGTCAGTCTGGCCGGAGTGTGTATGATCGGCTCTTGTCGAAAGGATTTAAAACATGAGCGCAATGATGTCTGAAGCAGCGCTAAGACTCCACTTGAGAAGAAAGAAGCTGCATGCAAGTCAGTGACAAAGTATTAGCCACCTTATGACTGCACCGGAGTGAAAACAGAGTCAGTTTTCTGGAGAGTCAGAAGGATCAGCTGTTTTAGCTACAAAAGGAGATTGGTGAATGTCCGACGGGACTGTTCACCCAATGAGAAGCTTCTCGAAAAAAAAAGCACAGGAGGACAATCGTGTAGTGGCAGAGATGGGATTCGAGGCCGCATCACCCAAGAGACTAGATCTAAATTAAGCGTTATAGACCTCCCGGCTGCACTACGCTGAGCAGACTACATCGTGCTTTGCCTGCATTTCGACCCTTTGCAATTCAACATTGAAGTTCCACCCAAAAACAAATGAATAACAGGGTGGGAAAGTAACACGTGGAGGGACGGTGTCCGCGAGAGCCAGGGGGGTCGGAATGTGAGCGATCATGAAAATAATGAATGATGGCAGCCCGAATATAAATTCTTAACACGTACCATCGTAAAGATTGAGATGAATTGAGTTTGTGATTAGTTTGTGCCTTAAGCAATTTTCCGAATCAGGCAATAGTTGCATTTCGTCACACTGAAAGGGATCAAAGAGGCGTATTTTGGTGTCTGGCCTCATTCCTGAATTGAGTGAATTTAATCAACAGGACAACGGTGAAGGTGATGCGCAGTTCGAGGGCTCCAGCTATTTCTGAACCATGGTTTTAGGAACGGTTAGATCCGTGGCTTCAACTTGGGAGAAGACGGGGAGCTGAGGGGAATAGTCAAGCCGAGATCAGGCAAACAAACCACCTGTTCGGATATGATCAACAATGAGTAGCGAGACGAAGCGGGTTGAACAACAGAACCAAACGGAGAATATTCGCTGCTTCTGTGATAAAAAAAACGAAAAATCGGGGGGTGGGGGGCGGTGGGGAGGGACCGGCCAGAAGTTGCAGAATTGCAACTGCGCAGTTTCCAGGGTTTTAAAATGAATGACAGTGAGCGAGTTTACATTGTATGTGAGGTATTTTCTGCAAGCTCTTGACGAAACCCTGTGGGAACATGTTATTTTTTTGTGTGATTAAAGAAGTATCTACTTCTTGTAAACTGAAATTGTATTCTTCAGACCAAATTCTAAGTTGCACCGTTTCCAGTTATATACATGCCATTTCCTGGGTGGCTGACAAACACAAAATGAAATAGAACTTTCACAACTATAATGTCGCCCCTCACATCAGGGACAACGATCTAAACCACGCTTGCTATTGGAACTGCGAAGTTCCAACTCACAACATCAGCATTTCTCCACCGTGTACTGAGATATATCTAGCACTACGGGGCCGTGCAGAGTCAGCACGCGGATTTAAATATCGGGAAAATTGCCTCCTCTCTCAGAGAGACAAGCAACAACTCTGGAAGCAGCGTAGGAAGGAGATATGAATAGTTGGCTGGAAGAATGACATACGTGCAAATACAGGCTAAAGTTTCTTCGGAAAACACCATGACGAAATCCGTAGTTGAGTAAATCACAGTTTGACCGCCTGATCCATGGAAGATTATATTTAGTGACAATAAAAACCTTCCCTTCACTCAAAGCGAACAGAGGCGGCACCAGAGCCGACCCCTACCGAAAGCCACTAATCAACTCTGTTCAGTCCCACTCCTTGCATTCTGCCATTCAGTCAATCTTCCATTTATCATCGCATATGTCTGCAGTCAAGGTGTTTTATCTTGTTTGGAATTCTCGAGTGCGGCATCTGGTCAAAAGCGTTCTGAACATCCAAGTAAACAACATCCACTAGTTTCTTTTATGAAATTTGCCTTTTGATTTCATCAAAGAATTCCAACAGATTTACCTCGCTACATTTCCCCTTCGAAAACATGGTAAAATCCGCCCTATTTTATCCTGAGTCTCCATGTACCAGAATTCTCAGCGTTAACAATGGAGCCCTACATCTTTGCAACCACTCAGGCCAGGTTATCCAGCGGATTATTTCCCGTCATTTACCCACCTCTCTCCTCAGAGTGGAGTGGATTGACATTGGCTACTTTCTACTTCTTCAGACTATTCCAAAATCCAATGATTACTCAAACTCCACCGCTCATGCGGTTCTCAGACAGGTCTTTCGGAAAGCGCAGGCCGTTTCGGATCCAGAGCCCCATTTTCCCCGGTGCAATACTTTGCATCTGGCAGCAGATTGCGACAAACGGATCAGAAGTGAATGTAACAGAGAACAAGTCAGAACATCCTGGTCTCCTCCATCTGGTCCAGCTGATGTAGTGATTCTAATTTCACATTTCTCAGTCTCTCAGCACCTTCTCCTTCGTAATAACAACTACACTCACTTCTGTTAATGGCATCCGCAAGCTGCTGTTGTCTTTCACGGTGCAGAATGATGGAAAATATTGAGTTTGTCGTTATTTCAAAGGCGAAGAGAGATTATACTAATTATTGCATTAATGGCCGTGTGGATGAAGTCCAGAGATTAAATAAACAATCCTTAATTAGTGTGTGGGTTGAGGAAGGGGCGAAAAAAATAATACTGGGTACAGTGTTAAGGGATGTGTGGGAAGGAGATTAAGGAATTACATTAAGTGAGGTATACAAGGGAAAGTGGATAAAGGAAAGTTTGGAATTCTATCGGTTCGGGTATCAATTCATGTCTGCTGTGAGGAAGTGACATGATGCAGGAAGAGATATTAATGTGTGCACGGGAGCGAAGTGAGAGTGCGAAACGACGGCGAAATTAATTATTGTTTTTGAATGGAGGGCAGTGTGTGACAATACTCATTGGCGGTTAATGGGTGCACGGAGGGAGGGGATGTTTTCTGACAGAAGATATTAATCAGAGTGTGGAGGAAATTTAGACTGGGTTTGTAACACTAGTGTAGTAGTCGTTGTGTAGAGCAAGAGGATGTTAGGGGATGAGATGATATTAACCGGAGTGTGGAGGAAGGTTACAAAGGTTTGTAATAACGATGTAGTAATCATTGCGCAAAGTGGTTGGTGTATGAGCAGGGATGTTAACGGTTGAATGGATGATTACATGATGCGGAATGAACTGGTGTGTGATGAGAGGGCAGACTCAGTTCTGATCATCAGTATGTCAGGCAATGAATGGCAATGAATAAACAGTCTACGTGTTGTATCATAGCCCTTCAGCAGGGCTGGAAAAGAAAGTAGTACTTGCCAGGATATTGAGTTTTGCAGGACAGGAGAAGAGGTATGAGGCAAATAGTGGAGATATGAGGAAGAGGGAAGGAATTAGTGTAAAATATCGGAAGTTAAAAGAGTCGGTGTTAATTCTATTAGATTAGATGTTACTTACACAGATTATGAGGTGTAACCTATCCAAACTGAAAGTGGTCTCATTATGTCACAAGATAAGGCCATGGACAAGTACGTCGCAAAGGGAGTCGGCAGATGTACTGAAATAGTTGTCCTCTAAGAATTCCCGCTTTTTTTCTGCACAGAGCTGAGGCGCTCGATCAATTGTTAACAATTATTAATTGTTAATGATTAACAGTTTGCTTGCGGTCAGTATCTTCCTAAGCCTGGAAGTTCTTTTATTTTAACTCTCTTCACTGCATGCCATTTCTTCGCCTTTGATATTTTGTGATTTCGCATCAATCCTCTTCCGAATTGGAATTTTACATCAAAGGCATCGAGTTTATTTTTACTTCAGCTGTTGGAAGACACGTCAGCCTTGTGTAGTATCGAATATTCAGTGTGTTGGAGCGAGTATAAATGAATGACCGTGGAGATTCATCAGATCAGAGATTCTTCAGCGAGATCGCGGGCTGGTGGAAGACAGTCTGAATCTCACTCAGCATTTTTGAAACATTTAACGGTTTTACAAAGATACTTTACATGATTATTGCCGTTATTGGTGATCCTGGTAAGAAAAAAAAGTGAACGAACAGTTTTGAGTGCGCTGTCTGTGGACTCGTTTAGTTTAGTTGCCGACAACGTTGTAAAAAGGCTGTCTGAGTGAGAGCAGAACAGACATTGTGACAAAACCTGGTGTTGGTTCCGAAGTTCACTTTCATTTTAATAGTGGCCACGGCGAAAAATTAATCGGCAGTTGAAACAGACGTAGATTGGAAGACGGGAGACATAGATACATTTTGTGGATTCATGGCAAGCACTTTTGCTTTATCAATGCATCTCGCTGCTCAAATTAAACTCCAGTAATATAGCTTGTTCCGCATCCTTACGGGTAACTTGGTGTTATTCCGTATTCAAATATAAGGTTATTCTGCTGTCTTTGTGAAAAATTAATGTAAGTTTGAAGGGAATGCGGGAAGCAATCGCCGGCGAAGTTCTGGGGAGGAACGGTATACATCACTTGTGTATTAGAGCCGGAACCACTGGGAATTTCGAAATTCAGATAAGGGTCATTGTGCGTTTTAGTGTTTGCCTCCACGCCCTATTTTGTGAAGTGCAGAGGGAGTTCAGAGCCAACCCAGCCGAGTCCGCTGGAGGTCAGACATTCACGCAACACTCTGCTCTGGAACAGAGCTCTGTGAATATAAAAGGGGATAGCAAAAGCTTTTTTAGCTATGTGAAGAGAAAGAAGATAGTTAAGAACAATGTTGGCACCCTGAAGAATGAATTGTGAGAAATTGTTATGGGAAACAGGGAAATGGCAACAGAATGTATGCGTACTTTAGATCTGTCTTCACCAGGGAGGACACAAGCAATCTCCCAGATGTATGGATGGGCCAGGTTCATAAGATATTAGAGGAATTGAGACAGATTGACATTAGGAAAGAAACTGTGATGAGTAGACTGTTAGGACTGAAGACTAATAAATCCCCGGGTCCAGATGGTCTGCATCCGAGGGTTCTAAAAGAGGTGGCTCAGGAAATTGCGGATGCATTGGTAATCATTTTCTAATGTTCCTTAGATTCAGGATCAGTTCCTGAAGATTGGAGAGTGGCTAATGTTATCCCACTTTTCAAGAAGGGAAGGAAAGAGAAAACGGAGAACTATCGCCCTGTTAGCCTAACGTCAGTCGTGGGGAAGATGCTTGAGTCCATTATTAAGGACGAAATAGTGGCACATCTTGATGGCAGAAATAGGATTAGGCCGAGCCAGCATGGATTTACCAAGGGCAAATCATGCTTGACTAACCTGTTGGAGTTTTTTGAGGGTGTAACAAGGGTAAGCCAGTGGATGTTGTGTACCTAGATTTTCAGAAGGCATTCGATAAGGTGCCACATAGGAGATTGGTGAGTAAAATCAGAGCTCATGGCATTGGGGGCAGGGTTTCAACATGGATAGAAAACTGGTTGGCAGATAGAAAGCAAAGGGTAGCAGTGAATGGGTGTTTCTCGGACTGGCTGGAGGTGACAAGTGGGGTACCACAGGGCTCTGTATTGGGACCACAGCTCTTTATGATTTATGTCAATGATTTAGATGAGGGCTTTGAAAACTATATCAGCAAGTTTGCTGACGATACTAAACTGGGTGGCAGTGTGACATGCGAAGAGGACGTTAGGAGAATACAGGGAGACTTAGATATGCTGGGTGAGTGGGCAGATACTTGGCAGATGTCATTCAATGTGAATAAATGTGAAGTTATCCACTTTGGAAGCAGGCACAAGAGGGCAGAATATTGTCTGAACGGAGTAAAGTTAGGTACGGGAGAAATACAAAGAGACCTAGGAATCCTAGTTCACCAGTCAATGAAGGTGAATGAGCAAGTGCAACAGGCAGTGAAGAGGGCAAATGGAATGTTGGCCTTTATTACAAGGGGAATGGAGTACAAGAGCAAGGATGTCCTTTTGCATTTGTACAGGGCCCTGGTGAGACCACACCTGGAATATTGTGTACAGTTTTGGTCTCCAGGTTTAAGGAAGGACATTCTGGCAATTGAGGAAGTGCAGCGTAGATTCACTAGGTTGATTCCTGGGATGGCAGGGCTGTCTTACGCAGAGACATTGGAGAGATTGGGCTTGTACACGCTGGAATTGAGGAGATTGAGAGGGGATCTGATTGAAACGTTTAAGATAATTAAAGGATTTGATTGGATTGAGGCAGGAAATATGTTCCAGATGTTGGGAGAGTCCAGTACCAGAGGGCATGGATTGAGAATAAGAGGTCAGTTATTTAAAACAGAGTTGAGGAAGAGCTTCTTCTCCCAGAGAGTTGTGGAGGTGTGGAATGCACTGCCTCGGAAGACAGTGGAGGCCAATTCTCTAGATGCTTTCAAGAAGGAGCTAGATAGATATCTGATGGATAGGGGAATCAAAGGATATGGGGACAAGGCAGGGACTGGGTATTGATAGTGAATGATCAGCCATGATCTCAGAATGGAGGTGCAGACTCGAGGGGCCGAATGGTCTACTTCTGCACCTATTGTCTTTTGTCTATTGTCTATTAATTAACATCGAAGCATTTGGAATAATGCCGCAGTTCCTTGGCGCAAACCCGAGGGAGGGGAGGCAGATATTTTGAAACAATTACATTATATTTTCTTAAGAAATTGGATGGTTTAAGCATTCTCGTCTGAAATACTTGAAACTTCGATGGGTCAGTCCGTGTATTTAAAAACGAGAATGAGAATTTTCTCATCGAATTCCTTGATGTAGTCTGCTCGATACGCGCCCAAGAATAGCAGCAGATCTTTAAAGAAGCGCGTCAAGTGGGACTTCTGGTGGCGTTTGAGAAACGGGGGAGTCGCAGAAGAGACTAAGGCATGAACTTGGGGGAAATAAATTTGATTCGAACTCTAAACTTTATAAATTGACGAAGCAGAGAGAATGTTGCTTCATGAACACATGTCCAGCTGAACACATCTGAAGTTTTCTCAGATATGTTACCTACAAAAATGGACAACTGCTTCTGTCATTTTACAAATCCGCTGTGCAACTTGGTGCTTCCTTAGTCTAATATACTTTCTAAACAGGGTCACAGACAACACTTGTTTTGTAGAGGAGGCCAAACATTTTAATTCCGATAGCTTTTCCCGTTCCGACATGTCGGACGGTGCTCTTCTCCTGTACCAAAATGAGGAGCAAGAACTTATACACAGTCTGTTTAGCATCCAAACTAATGACGTTAATATAGATTTCGCCTTTCGTTTAGGAAAAAGATAATAAACCTGCTTCTTCCCTCTGCTTCTATTCCCCACACTTTTCCGCTTCACACCTGCTTATCATTTCCCCCGGGACACCTCCCTCCGATATCTATCCTATGGCCGTTACTCCTGTCCTATCAGAATTCTTCGTCACCAGACCGTTATCTTTCCGACTAACCTGACTTCAGCTGTTACCTTCTAGTTATTGTACCCTCCATTCACCTTTCATAACCCCAGCGTCTTTCCCCTTCCCTTCCAGTCCAGAACAAGACTCTAGGCCCGAAACTTCGAACTTCTATTCATATGTATAAATAGGTGTTGTAGACCAGCTAGCTGCCTGCAACATTTTGTATGTGTTCTTTTACTGACAGCTGATGTTCTTCAAAACCAGTCTCCTGCCTAGTCAGAGTAAGAGCTAGCCCCATTATCCATCTCTATCTTCAATAAACATAATGAGTTAGCTTCCAAGGTCCTCTTTGAAAACACATTCCACAGGTACAACACTCCCATGTCTCAAGAATCTTCATCCTGTCTGAGATCTAATGGACGAGGCTTCAGTCCGAGGCTGTTCTGGCAAATCTGTCGTTCTCCTTTCAGTATCCGGCAGGTTTCAATAAAATTCGTCTTCATTATTCTTGCAGTCCAATCCCGTCTTAATTTTCCCATGTACTCGCAGATCCAAGTACCCATTATCATTGTAACATTTAATGAGTATTGCAATTAGGTTTATCATTGCTGACATATGTACGTTGTCAAAATTGTTTCTTTGCGGAAATATTGCAGTGTAAGATATCAGGTTACCCAAGTTCCCAAAAACAAATAAATAGTTGAAAATTAAATATGTAAGTGTTGCGCATGAGTTCATTGTCCATTCAGAAGTCTGAGTGTGTAGAGATGAAACGGTTCTTAGAACGCCGATTGTCGATCTGTAACTCCCATCCGATGGCGATAACGAGACGAGAGCATGACCTGCATGGTGAGAATACTTATTGTTGAATGCCGCCTACATCAGACGGTCTATTGAAGATAACTTTGATGGCGGAGAATATTGTGCGAATGATGAAACATTGTAAACACTCTATAAGTAATTACGATCTTGTGATTTACAGAATATCAGGATGTGACCGTGATGAACCCGGCTCAACAGGCTCGGAGCAGTCTTGATGGGCCGATTGGTCTACTTCTGCTCCTATAGTTATGGTCTAACGTTCTGTAAATACACGCGATCCTCTCACTCACAGACATCATGTCAGGACGTAGCCGTGCTGAAACAGGGTAAACTCTCTGTAAATAATTGCGATGTTGCCATTTAAACATGTCTTATCAGGTTGAGCCGTGCTGAAAGAGGGTAAACACTCTGTAAATACTTGCGATGCTCTCATTTAAACATGACATTTCCGGTTGAGCCGTGCTGAAACAGGGTAAACAGTCTATTAGTACTTGCAATCCTGTCATTTACAGAATATCAGTGTGTGACGAGATCCGTGAGAACACACTCCGCCATACATCTGTGTATATTTTTAAGAACCTTCAGTGACTGAACAAATCTGCTCCGGTTGCTAATGAAGTAGGGACGTGGAGTTGCTGGCGTACCTTCCTCGAAGGCGCGTCATCATATTGTTGGGCCCAGATAAACCATTTGAGATGCTCACGCCCAGCAACCTAAAGTTGCTCACTCTTCCCACAACAGACCACTGTATGAGAACCGGTGTATTCCCTCTCGTTTCCCGAATCCGGAATTAATTCCTTCTTTCTCCTGACCTTGTTAGCGAAGCTACTGATGTGACAGCATTCGCCCTGCAGACCGTGATTCGGCTGGGAAACAATAGGTGGGATTCTGGGGGGTAGGGTGACGGATCATTCATCTCTAAGGGCCTGTTCTGCGCCACATCTCTAACTAATTGAAAGTAAAATCTCCTGCCTTCTTCCAGTAACTATTGACACCCTTACAAGTCAAGATTTTTAAGCAAAATCCGCTTTAACTAAACTCAATGATTTGGCATCAACATTTCATGTGGTACTGGATTCCACGTATTCAGCATTGCTCTACTAAAGAACTGTATTGGTATTCCGGTGCTGGAGAGGAAGGGATCTGATAGGAGAGAAGACAATACGGTGACATAAGGGAAGGGGGAGGAGTAACATAGGGAGTTGATGGACAGGTAAGGGGATGAGGTGAGAGAGGGAAACGGGAATGGGGATGGCAAGGTGGGCGGGTAAAATAATGGAAATTTGATAAATCGATGATCTTGCCATCCGTTTGGAGTCTATCCAGACGGAATATATCTTTGCTCCTCCATACTGTGTGGCCTCACCACAGCAGCAGAAGTGGCTACGGACTAACAAATCCTTCTTTATATATTCTGATTGCAAGATCTATAACCGGGGCAATTTCCAGAGTGAAAAAGAGCAGCACAATGACAGGAGAGCTTTGGTCCATCTTGATAAACCCATGCGGTTTAGGAATGCACAGGCTCAACAATAACCAACATGAAAGCGAGAGATCCGCCTTAGAGTGTTCAAAACAGCACTCACAGTCTTCTCGGATCGTCATTCCTTCGTCTTTCAGATTTCGCAATTTCGTGTCAAGCTATCCATACATCATCACAATTGGGATTTTACTCGAATTACGTCATGTTTATCTTTACCCCAGCTGTTGGAAGACACATCAGCCTTGTGTGGTATTGAATATTCAACGAGCTGGAGCGAGTATAAATGAATGACCGTGGAGATTCATCAGCTCAGAGTTTCTTCAGCGAGATCTCTGGCAGCCAGAAGTCAGGCTGAATCTCTCACAGCATGCTTCAAACATTGTACAGTGTGAGAAAGATATATTACATGATCATTGCCGTTATTGGCGTTCCAGGTAAGAACAGGGGCGATCTTAGGTTTGTAGTTCTGTGCGTTCTGTTGCTGAGATGCCGGTGTATCAGTGAGTGTGGTGCAGACATTGTGTCAAAACTCTGCGTTCGTTCAGAAGTTCCCTTTCAGTTTAATCCATCATTCGGCTGAAAATAAATCGGCTGCTGAAACAGAAGTAAGCAGGAAGATCGATGAGA
This sequence comes from Hypanus sabinus, assembly GCF_030144855.1. Classification (NCBI taxonomy): domain Eukaryota; kingdom Metazoa; phylum Chordata; class Chondrichthyes; order Myliobatiformes; family Dasyatidae; genus Hypanus; species Hypanus sabinus. The sequence goes on from NW_026779897.1 coordinate 40,443, forward strand.
TAGACTTATTTTGTGGATCCATTGTTTTCGGTCGAAAGTTCCCTTGCAGTTTACAGAGTCAACCGACAGTTGAATGAAAAGAACAATCGAGAATCGGAAAGATGGATTCATTCTGTGGATTCATGACAGACAGTTTTAAATTACCATTGCAAAGCCGCTGTCAGAGTAAACTCCGATAATCCAGCGAGCTCGTCAACTTTTCCCTGCTGCTTACTTTTATTACCTATCAATAACGAAACATGTTTTCATGGTATTCTATTCCAAGAAACTACTGCAAATTGAAAGGGGAGACGGTAAACGAATCGCCTTTGAGATTCATGGGAGCGTGGTAGACATCACTTGTAATGTGTACTCCGAACGATTATAAAGTCAAACCGGACTCTGTGTGCGTTTTATTGTCGCAGGACTTGTGTCCAGGGCGTGTTATCCCTGGAGTTAAGAGCCAATCCAGCGGTGTCAGTTGGGGGTCAAATGGGGTAAGGTTCCTTCGATACACCGGTTTGAATCAATAAACTGCTGTAATTTGGAGCAACCCCGAAAGAGGCAGATGTTTGTAAGTATTGCCTTTGATGTATTAAGCACTCACGTGCAAAATACTTAACAGAAAGTTCGGCAAGTCATTCAGAATCCTTAAGAGGTACATTTTGAGCATTCTGATCGGATTATTTGAGAAAACTCAGCCAAAGGCAGTTACTGAATTTAAAAGACGTGACCCAAGCGTGGACCTGTTGGCGAGTGACAAATCGGGAGTCTAGGAGGACGCAGTGAAAATCATTTCGCTTTGAACTTTGTAAATGCTGGAGCGTGAAATTTGCCAGAACATCGGTGGCAGGATCGCGGCAATCACCACAGCTAAGAAATTTGCCGAGGTCCAAAACCTGACGGAGGAAACTTACATTGCTTTCTCTAAAGTAAGGAGGCATGGGATCCAAGGGGACATTGCTTTGTGGATCCAGAACTGCCTTGCCCACAGAAGACAAAGAGTGGTTGTGGATGGGTCATATTCTGCATGGAGGCCGGTGACCAGTGGTGTGCCTCGGGAATCGGTTCCAGGACCTCTTCTGTTTGTGATTTTTATAAATGACCTGGATGAGGAAGTCGAGGAAAGGATTTGAAAATTTGTTAATGACACAACGGTTGGGGGCGTTCTGGATAGTGTGGAGGGCTGTCAGAGGTTACAGCGGGACATTAATAGGATGAAAAACTGGGCTGAGAAGTGGTAGATGGAGTTCAACCTAGATAAGTGTTATGTGGTTTTTATTGGTAGATAAAATATAGCATGAATGGTAAGACTCGGCAGTGTGGAGGATCGGGGGATCTTGGGGTCTAAGACCATTGGACACTCAAAGTTGCTGCGCAGGTTGACGCTGCTGTTAGAAGGCGTACGGTGTATTGGCCTTCATCAATCGTGGAATTGTGTTTAAGAGCCAAGAGGTAATGTTGCAGCTATATGGGAACCTGGTCAGATCCCACTTGGAGTACTGTGCTCAAATCTAGTCGCCTCAATGCAGGAAGAAAGTGGAACCACAGGAAGGGTATAGAGGAGATTTAAAAAGATGTTGCTTGGATTGGGCAGAATGCCTTATGAGAATAGGTTGTGTAACTCGGCCTTTTCGCCTTGTAGCGATGGAGGATGAGAGATGACATGATAGAGGTGTATAAGATGATGAGAAGCATTGATCTGTGGATAGTCAGAAGTTTTTTTTCAAAGGCTAAAATGGCTAGCACGAGAGGGCGCAGTTTTAAGGTGCTTAGAAGCAGGTACGGAGGAGATTTCAGGGGTAAGTCATTTAGGCAGAGTAGTGAGTGCGTGGAATAGGCTGCAAGCAGTGGTGCTGGAAGCGGAAATGATAGGGTCTTTTAACAGACTCTTGGATGGGTACATGCAGCTCAGAAAAATAGCTATGGGTAAGTCCAGGTAGTTCTAAGGTAAGGACGTGTTCGTTACAACTTTGCGGGTCGAAGGGGCTGCATTGTGCTGTAGGTTTTCTATGTTTCTATGATTCCAAAGCGCCTTGGCGATCATTTCACAATACGTCCTTTCCAAACTCTGTTCTTCTCCCAGTACAGAATACCGCACCGTTTCACCCTACATGCATTTTCTTGTGAAGTATTTGTGAATTCGCCTTTACACCTTTTAAACCTCCCGAAATGAGTTGCCTGAAGAATTTGATTGTTCTCATTTTCTAAATTACCTATACTCAGGGAGCGGCGAGGCAGTAATTCACTTATTCTTTTTTCTGTTCCCCCAGTGAATTTAGTGGCGATTGTGATCCTGACCCGGGGCAAGTGTGGCCTCTCCACCTGCACCACGCGCTATCTGGTAACCATGGCAACGGCGGATCTACTGACCATTATCTTTTGTGTAATATTGTGGCGGATCAGTTATTATTACTTCCCCGGTACATTCCTGGACATTACCCCCGTGTGCAGTGTGATCTCTGCCGTGGCAACGGCAGCCACAGACTATTCTGTCTGGTTTACTGTTAGTTTTATGTTTGACCGATTTGTCGCGATATGCTGCCAGAAGCGGAGAGCAAAATATTGCACCGGGAAAACTGCGGCTGTGGTTTTGTCAACAGCCGGAGTTCTGTTCTGTTTACATAATGTGCCCCACTTGTTTATATATCATCCGACGAAACTGATTGACAATATTCCTTGGGACTGTATTCCAAAGCCAGACGCCTATACAGATCTAGGGTGGGTGGGATATAGATGGTTATCTACCGTTCTAACTCCATTACTCCCGTTCGTGTTAATACTCCTGTTCAACGCTCTGACAGTTAGACACATTTTAGTGACGAGTCGCGTCCGTAAGGGGCTGAGGGGTCAGAACAAGCCGGAGAACCGCAGTGACCCGGAGATGGAGAGCAGGAGGAGGTCTATGATCTTACTTCTCACCATCTCCGGAAGCTTCATCATCCTGTGGTCGGTAACTGTTGCCGAATTCCTTTATTACACCATCGCCGGGTTCCATCAAAATAATTACAACGTTTCGGAATACTTACTTCTACACTCCGGAGAGATGCTGATGATATTAAGTTGCTGCACAAACACGTTTATTTATGGGGTAACTCAGTCCAAGTTCAGAGAGCAGTTCATCAGCGCAGCGAAATATCCGCTCGTGTCAATTAATCAACTAATTAATAAATAAACAATCTATCTAAGTTTTTCTCATAGGCGGTCACAGGGTTTTACATTTTAAGAATACAGACTGCCGGTCATCAGAAAACCTGGCAGCACCGAGAATACAATTTCAGAGACACAACGCCGGAACTGAGACTTCGGCAACGGCAGCCGCGACATCCACCGCCAAACAATTGATAAACTCATCCTGCCTTCTAGTTATTTTCATAATATCCCGGCTCGTCACCGCTGAGCCACTTTCAACAGTAAATCCCGCACTAGTTCAGAGCCCGAGAGAGACACAGTAGGAGAACAGGGACTCAAGCAACCGCAGCTGCGAGCTCCACCTCGAACCAGTTGTTACATTCATCCTGCCTTCTAGCTATTTTCATAATATCCCGGCTCGTCACCGCTGAGCCACTTTCAACAGTAAATCCCGCACTCCAGCGTAAATCTTCATCGGCCCAGAGCCGTTGCTTCTCGGTGACAGAGAGGGAACAGAACATCTGTCGGAAACTCTGCCGTCACGATCAGATCCGGCTGAATTCGCATTGAGCGTCCCGGAGTTCAGCTCGGGTCTGGTCGACGGTCGCAGTGAAAGACAGCGCCGCAAAGAGATTTAGCGGATTACATCCAGTATTGTCACGTCGGTCAACACTCTATGAGCAGACAACGAGCACCTTTATGTGGATCCTATCTTCAATTGGCAAGTTTACTTGTGTCCAGTGGGTTGGTATCAATGTTGTGATTTGTTCAACTGTACAGGGAATTGGTTGACAAAGTCTTATTGTTATCTGCAGAACGCCTGTTTCTAAAACTGTCTTGCTGGACATTGTGAGGAACGCGTCTATCTTCCTCATCTTCCTAGGTGTTAATCAGGACATAACGAAGAATTTTAATGAACGCAACACGATGGAAGCTGTCAATGTGCACTTTAGTGCAGTTTTGGGCGAAGTCTCAATGGTTAATTTATACAGTGAAATCGCATGGGTTAGCACCACTAAACAACAGGGTATAGGGACAGAACTGGTCCTTTCGTTCAATCGAGTTCTCCCTGCTCTGCCTCTCCCTGCTCTGTCCCTCAACCCCAATCTCCTTTCATCTCCCAGAATCGTTTAACCTTTTTCTTCACTATATCCAATGACTTCGTATCTCCATCTCCCATTGCATCAAATGCAAGTGCTCCTGAAATTAATGCACATATTGCATTTGCCTACGTCACTACCGAGGTGACCTCCAGCTTAGCCCTCAGGGAATCCAGAACAAGACTCATATGTCCATTAACGTCTCGTATTTCTGAATTTTCTCCCCATTCAGACACCTTTGAATACATTAATCGTTTGTTACAAAGTTCACACACCACACCTCCATACGTAGTATTCCACCGCCACTTTGCCCACGTTGTCGAACTGACCCCTTCCCAGCGACATTACTTGCCTCTGCAGGCATAGCCTGTCTATCTGAATCCCATCCATAACCCGACTCTCCAATGTTGTAAAACTCCTCTCCCAGTAGTCCACTGGCTTGTCACTGATTTCCTTGTGTAAAGACAGAAATTTAGCTTTTTCCGGCCTTTCGATACAGTACATTTTGATAAGGAGGGCACAAAGATCTCTGTCAAATTTACAAGAATCCCTGCTCCAGATTCCCATAATATCCTGTGATGAAGATGGCCGGGATCAGAGAACATTAATTGCGAACTCCAACACTTCATCCTTTCCACTGTTGATGTGCACTGTCCTATCCAGTGAACTCACAGACTATGTCTGTCTCACTAGTAGACATAGATGAAATGCATTCATTTAATACTTCAATCATTCCCTGTAGTTATACACAGAGTTCACAGTTAAGGCTAACGATATCTATTCCACACCCATGCTCCATACCAAAGCTCGAAATTACTATTTAGCCCAAATATACAATGCATGCATATAAAGTTCTTTGCAAAAGTCAGCGGCATATTCATGTGGCTAGGGTGCCTGAGACCTTGCATAGTCCTGTATTTGTTAACGTGGAGAGGAGTGCGAGATTATAAATTTTCCTTTCTAGTCATTCCCTCTGCCTTTCCAGTCCTGATGAAGGATCTCGGCCCGAAGCGTCGACTGCGTATTTCCATCCATAGATGATATCTGACCTGCTGAACTCCCACTGCACATTGGCGTGTATCTCTAGCGTCTGAAGTATCTCTTGTGTCTTTGTAAATCTGTCTGGAACAAAGCATGGTGGGAACGGACAAGGTGGAGCGCCCCTGGAGGGAGGGATGTAGGACAGGCGGCAGAATATTAGTGCCAGGAGGAGGGAGGGAGGGGCTACGCAGTGCTGACATACCTAGCCTTGATACACTAGGCAAGGACATTTGATTACAATTTGTTTATTGATCATTGCAAAATGTCTGCCCGGTTTTGGCTGCTCCATCCCCTCTCCTTTCCCTTTCCCCAATCTCCAAAAGCCTGGTCCAATAAGATTGCACAATTCCCGGCGGATTAATGAATTGAGCAGAAAGTAAGATACAGTAATTGTGAGACATTAATTATGTGACTTCCTGCATCAAAATACTTTGTACATAAATAATATTATTTCCGAGTTTCTGAACTCCAACTACGTTGTAGCAACTGCTGAGCAGTTACTTGGAAGAAGTGAGACAGGTGACACATTTAATTTCCGAGATTATAGATTAGTGGGAGGCGGAACATGGCCTGGATATTACCTCAGACAATTAGCAACATTACTTTGGCCGTTTCCTACGAGTTCCCTCCCACTCTTGTGGATCGAGTACAACTGGTACGTGTAGCAGACCAAGCAGGCAGAAACACAACGTGTTAGTTGCTTCAGTCATAAGCATTAGAGTGAAACACAAAAGAAAGTTAACTGTCATCACGTCTTACATTTAACACTGTACCTGTCCTTCGATTTAGTTAAACCTCTTTTAATGACATGCATAACAGAAGGCATTTGATAAGGTCCCACATAGGAGATTGGAGGGTAAAATGGAAGCTCATGGCATTGGGGGGAAGACATTGACATGGATAGAAAACGGGCTGGCAGATAGAAAGCAAAGGGTAGGGTTTCTCGGAATGGCAGGTGGTGACTAGTGGGGTGCCACAGGGCTCGGTATTGGGACCACGGCAGTTTATGATTTACGTCAACGATTTAGATGAAGGCATTGAGAATAACATCAGCAAGTTTGCTGATGATAACAAGCTGGGTGGCAGTGTGACATGTCATGAGGATGTTAGGAGAATTCAGGGTGACTTGGATAGGCTGGGTGAGTGGGCAGATGCTTGGCAGATGACATTTAATGTGAGAGTGTGAGGTTAGCCACTTTGGGAGTAAGAACAGGAAGGCAGATTATTTTCTGAACGGTGTAAAATAAGGAAAGGGAGAAATACAAAGAGATCTAGGAGTCCTTGTTCATCAGTCACTAAAGGTGAATGAGCAAGTGTAACAGGCAGTGAAGAAGGCTAATGGAATGTTGGCCTTTATTACAAAGAGAATTGAGTACAAGAGCAAGGAAATCTTCTTTCATTTGTACAGTGCCCTGGTGAGACCACACCTGGAGGATTGTGTACAGTTTTGGTCTCCAGGGTTGAGGAAGGACATCCTGTCGGTAGAGGAAATGCAGCGTAGATTCACAAGGTTAATTCCTGGGATGTCAGGACTGTCTTACGCAGAGAGGCTAGAGAGACTGGGCTTGTCCAGGCTGGAATTAAGGAGATTGAGAGGGGATCTGATTGCAACATATAAGAGTATTAAGGGATTGGACAAGACAGAGACAGGAAATATGTTCCAGATGCTGGGAGAGTCCAGTACCAGACGGCATGTTTTGAGAATAAGGGGTAAGTCATTTAGGACAGAGTTAAGGAAAAACGTCTTCTCCCAGAGAGTTGTGGGGGTCTGGAATGCACTGTCTGGGAATGCAGTGAGGGACAATGCACTGCATGCTTTCAAGAAGGAGCTAGATAGGTATCTTATGGATAGGGGAATCAATGGATATGGGGACAAGGCAGGAACCGGATGTTGATAGTAGATGATCAGTCATAATCTCAAAATGGAGGTGCAGGCTCGAAGGGCCGAATGGTCTACTTCTGCACCAATTGTCTATTGTCTATTAACAGAACTCATGCAATCAGTTCATAGTTGTGCACACTTTTGTGGAAAACCCCAGTGCCAAGACTGCTTCAAGGAAACAATGTCATTCACTTACTGGTTTCTAAAATAATGTACACGCAGGCAAACAGCAAGGGGAAAACCCTTTGCGTTCTCTACAGTACTATCGGATTATCATTATTAGTAGTAGTATTAGCGGTAGTGGTAGTGGTGGTAGTACTGAGTAAATCTTCACTTTTTCTCAGCTCAAGCTGATAAAAGCTGAGGTACGGGCATGGCCAAGCTCACTCATTTCTGAAATGCTATGAACTTTCGGACTGTTCTCGTGGTGTTCATTATTGTGGCTTTTAGGAGATTGACAGAAATGTAGTAGTGTCGGCCTAATTGTTTAATGCGACAGTGTTGTGACATTGCGATGAAACTAGGTTTAGACATTAGTAATGGGCAATGTGTTCCCTGTTCATGTAGCATAATTTTCTCGTTCGTCAGCATATCTATGGTGTTTTTCACTTATTGATTTATGGATGTCGTGTAGGTTTCCAATGACTCTCTGTTACTTCTTTATGTTCGAGTACTACATCCGGACCGACATCGCGGATTGGTCTTTCTGTCATAATGGACTGACCGTAATGTAATCGTAGGACTCCGATTCTAAAACTGGATCAGGATTCCATTGATAGCAACCTTTTATAAGTCAGCTTTTTAAAACAAGACTAAGGTGAATGATGCTTGCTGCTTGATCTTGCCCGTGTAAGTAGTCAGATTAAGTTAAACTGCTGCAAGATCCTGTAATGTGCTCGATTGTCTCTGGTGTCGCTTGTTAGTTTCTCTATTTGTTATCTTGAATTTGTTGATTTTTTTCTGTATTTTATGTTGTTTTTGTGTTAACCATATTGCGTTGTTTTGCCACAAGAGGTCTCCAACTCTGCGCTACGCTTTCGACATTTCCTTGGTGACATCGACTCTGCACAGATGGTGGGGATTGTCTTCCCTGGAGGGTCCTGCTCTTCTGTTGGTTAACTCTTCCTTCTGCAGTGATGATTTTATTACTTCTGTTAGTTGCGCTTTAATTTAAGTTTAGCCGTGTGGTCTATATATCACAATTCTATAAGCTCGGGTCGATTGTTAAATCCTGTTCTTGTTATTGCAAATGGTCATTCGATGTTTTGGTGTCATTTGCGACATGGCGACATTTGCGGACTGAAAATAGCACTTCTTCGGATTGTGCCCAACGTTCATGCCAACGACATATATCATCATATGACGTGTGTGTGTTTTTGTTTTTGGTGATACTTGAAGCTAATCTGTGAACAGGAATGAGTGCAGAAGAGATTTAAAAAAAAACGGTGCAGAGGGTAGGACGACAGAGAAACGGATAGAGTTTGAGCAAGTTTGAGAGTCTATTTCTTTTTTGCATTCCAGATTTGAGTTGCACCACCAACTAGATAATATATTGAAATCGGAAATCGAAAGGAGGAAAAGAACCGGAGGTGTGGGGTCGGATTATTGGAGAGAGTACTTTCTTAGTTATACATTAAGAAAGTGGCCCGACTATGAGGAACGGATCTGAACGCTTCAGGATTGTGGGTGCAGGACCCAGGAGGATGTGTTGTGCAGTTAATAATATAATAGCAACGCAGTTATAATGGATAAAATATATGATAAAGCGATGCAATCTCTTCCCTCGCTTCCCTGAGTAGCCTGGGGTACATCTCGTCTGGTCCCTGTGACTTATCCAAATCGATACTTTTCAAAAGCTCCATCACATCCTGTTTCTTAATATCTATAGGTTCAAGCCTTTCAGTCCGCTGTAAGTCATCCCTACAATAGAAAATAACCTTTCCCGTAGTGAATGCTGAATCAAGGTATTCGTTAAATACCTCTGCTATCTCCTCCGGTTCTATACACACTTCTGCAGTGTCACACTTGATTGGTCATATTCTCTGACGTCCTATCCGCTTTCTCTTCACATTGTTACAGAATCCCTTGGAAATCTCCTTAAGCCTGTCCGCCAAGGCCTTCTCATGTCCCCTTCTGACTCTCCTAATTTCCTTCCTAACCTCCTTCTTGCTAGTTCTTCGAGATATTTTTCCCAACATTTCTTATGTTGTTCCCAGACGTATGGTTGGGCCAAGGACATGGGGTAACAGAGGAAATGAAACAGATTGTCATTAGGAAGGAAACGTTGATGAGTAGACTGATGGGACTGAAAGCTGACAAATCTCTAGGTCCAGATGGTCTGCATCCTAGGGTACTGAAGGAGATGGCCGAGGAAATTGCGGATGCATTGGTAATCATTTTTCAATATTCCTTAGATTCAGGTTCAGTTCCTGAGGATTGGAGAATGGTTAATGTTACCCCGCTTTTTAAGAACGGAGGGAGGGTGAAAACAGAGAAATATCGACCTGTTAGCCTAACATCAGTAGTGGGGAATATGCTAGAGTCCATTATTAACGATGAAATAGTGGCATATCTAGATAGCAATGATAGGACTGGGCCGAGCCAGCATGGACTTACCAAGGATAACTCATGCTTGACTAATCAGTTGGAGTTTTTCGAGGATGTAACCAGTAAGATAGACGGGGGAGATCCAGTGGATGTAGTGTACCTCGATTTTCAGAAGGCATTGTATAAGGTTTCACATAGGAGATTGGTGGGTCAAAGCAAAGCTCAGGGCTTGGATGACATGGATAAAAAATCTGGTGGCGGATAAAAGCAAAGGGTAGTGGTGAATGGGTGTTTCTCGGAATGGCAGGTGGTGACTACTGGGGTGCCATAGGGCTCGGTATTGGGACCACAGCTGATTACGATTTACGTCAACGATTCAGATGAATGTATTCAGAGCAATATTAGCAAATTTGCTGATGTTAATAAGCTGGATGGCAGTGTGACATATGAGGAGGATGTTAGGAGAATTCAGGGCGACTTGAATAGGCTGGGTGAGTGGGCAGATATTTGGCAGATCACGTTTAATGTGAATAAGTGTGAATTTATCCACTTTGGGAGTAAGAACAGGAAGGCAGATTATTGCCTGAGTGGTGTAAAGTTAGGTAAGGGAGAAATACAAAGAGATCAAGGAGTCCTTGTTCATCAGTCATTGAAGGTGAATGAGCAAGTGCAGCAGGCAGTGAAGAAGGCTAATGGAATGTTGGCCTTTATTACAAAGGAAATTGAGCACACGAGCAAGGAAATCCTCTTGCATTTGTGCAGGGCCCTGGTGAGACCACACCTGGAGTATTGTGAACAGTTTTGGTCTCCAGTGTTAAGGAAGGACATCCTGTCTGTAGAGGAAGTGCAGCGTTGATTCACAAGGTTAATTCCTGGGATGTCCCGACTGCCTTACGCAGAGAGGTTAGAGAGACTGGGCTTGTACAGGCTGGAATTAAGGAGAATGAGAGGGGTCTGATTGCAACATATAAGATTATTAAGGGATTGGACAAGATAGAGGCAGGAAATATGTTCCAGATGCTTGGAGAGTCCAGTACCAGAGGGCATGTTTTGAGAATAAGGGGTAGGTCATTTACGACAGAGTTAAGGAAAAAAACTTCTTCTACCAGAGAGTCGTGGGGGCCTAGAATGCACTGCCTCGGAAGCCCGTGAGGGCCAATTCTCTGGATGCTTTCAAGAAGGAGCTGGATAGATATCCTATGGATAGGGGAATCAAGGGATATGGGGACAAGGCAGGAACCAGGTATAGAGAGTAGTTGATCAGCCATGATGTCAGAATGGCGGTGCAGGCTCGCAGGGTCGAATGGTCTACTTCACCTATTGTCTATTGTTTATTGTCTATTGTATGGTTTCATTTTCTTCTTGACTAGATTTAAACCGCCTTGATACACCATGGCTCCTGTACCCTACCATACATTCCCTGTCTCTTTGGAACTTTCATATGCAGAACTCCACCTAAATATACCCTGAACGTCTGCCAAATTTCTTCCGTACATTTTCCTGAGAACATCTGCTCCCATTTTAAGATTCCTTGTTCCTGCCTGATAGCCTCATATCTCCCTTTATTCCAATTAAACGCTCTCTTAACTTCTCTGTTCCTGTCCCTCTCCACTACTATGGTAAAGGAGATAGAATTATGATCACTATCTCCAAACCGCTCCCTCTCTGAGAGATCTAACACCTAACCAGGTTCATTTTGCAATACCAGATCAGGTACACCATCTCCTACTGTAAGCTTATCTGCATATTATGTCAAGAAATTTTCCTGAACACAGGTAACAAACTCCACCCCATCTAAAACCTTTGATCCAGGGAGGTGTCAATCAACATTTGGGAAATTAAAAACTCCCACCACGACAACCCTGTTATTTTTACACATTTCCAGAATCTGTCTCCCTATCTGCTCCGTGAGCTTCCTTTTACTATTGGGTGGTCCAGAAGATAACTCCATTGGTGTTATTGATCCCTTCCTTTTCCTAACTTCCACCCACAGAGACTCTGTAGACAGCAGCTTCCTGATTTCCTCCTTTTCTGCAGCCGTGACACTATCTCTGATCAGTAGTGACAAACCCCCACCTCTGTTGCCTCCCTCCCATTCCGTCCTGAAACATCTAACGGCTAGCACTCGATGGAGCTATTCCTGCCCCTAAGCCATCCAAGTCTCTGTAATGGCCACAACCTCATATTTCCAAGCTCTGAGATCATAATACTAAGTTCGTAATACTGGCTGCATTAAAATAGACACATCTCAAACCATCTGAGCGCGTCCTTTCTCTATCACCTGCTTATCTTCTCTCTCGTGATGTCTACAAGCATTCTCTGTTTGTAAGCCATCAGCCTCTTCCCCCGTCTCTTCAGTTCCGTTCCCACCCCCAGCAATTCCAGTTTAAACTCTCCGCAGCAGCCTTTGCAAACAAGTGGATTGCCATTCGGGTGGCAGTCCACCTGATGTCAGTGGTCGCAGACGAAGCACTTCCCGGATGGTAACAGCTGGAATAGATTATGGTTAGGGTGATCCTACGGGCCATTTCTATACAACTGTCCTTGGAAATGTCCTGAGACGTGGGATGTTCACAGATGCGCTGGGCTGTCCACACCACTCTCTGCAGAGTCCTGCGATTGAGGCAAGTGCAGTTCCCATACCAGGCAGTGATGCAGCCAGTCAGGATGCTCTCAATTGTGCCCCGGCAGCAAGTTCTTAGGATTTCGGTGCCCATACCACAACCGTCTGAGGTGAAAAAGGCGCTGTTGTGCCTTTTCAACTTCACAGCCGGTGTCTGCAGACCACGTGAGGTCCTCGGCGAAGTGGATGCCGAGGAAATTAAAACTATTTACCCTCTAAGCCCCAGATTTATTCATGTCAATAGGAGTTAGCCCGTCTCCATTCCTCCGGTAATCAACAATCAGCTCCTTTGTTTTTACGGCACGGAGGGAGAGGTTGTTTACCTGACGTCACTGTGTCAGAGAGATAACTTCTTCCCTGTAGGACACTTCGTTATTTTTTGAGATGAGTCCAATCAACATAGTATCGTCGGCAAATTTAATTAACAGATTGGAGCTCTGGGTGGCGATACAGTCATAGATATACAGGGAGTAAGGGAGGGGTCTCAGTACATGGCCCTGAGGGGCTCCTGTGATGAAAGTCAGTGGGGTAGAGGAGAGGGAGCCCATTCTTACAACCTGCTGGCGATCTAAGAGACAGGGTCAAGGACCTCTGAGCTTCCTGTCGAGCCTGGGGGGGGGGGGGGGATTATGGTGTTGAATACTGAACTGTCGTCCAAGAATAGCATTATAGCATTCTCACATAAGCATTCTTCTTCTCCAGATATGTAAGGACGGTGTGTAGAGCAGTGTCTATTGTGCCGTCTGTCGATCGGTTGTGTCGGTAGGCAAATCATAAGGGGTCCAGCACCCTCCTTTCGTAAAACGGTTACATACACTAATCAGACAGGCCCGTGTCAGTTACCAAGTAATCTCAATGCCCCGCTGTGTCCCCACAAGCTCGTGTCATTCCCCATACCCATCCTATTGCCTCACTCTCTGTCCACTACCCCGTGTCAGCGTCTAAGTTAATCACTCTACACGCTCTCGTCCCACAGCTCTGTGTCAGTTTCAGAAGTAATTAACTGTGTAAATGGAATTATGAAGTTATTAGGCTGAAACATCAAAGCATAAATCGGAAATGTATATGTCCTGAAAAATGCACAACGAAAATGTGTAAAGTATTTTCGGCTGCACTTACATGGGGTTCTGGACAGGTTTGCCCCATTCAGACAGGGAATGGATGGTAGGATGAAGGAACCATGGTTGACCAGAGATGTGAAACATCTGGTCAAGAAGAAGAAAGAAGCTTTAGGAAGCTGAGCTCAGGATTAGAAAGCAAGGATCAGACATGACTGTAGATGTACAAAGTCGCCGGGGACAAACTGAAGAATGGGATTAAGATGGCTAGAAACATCTACAGGAGGTCTGCAGTGGCTTTAAGGAAAACCCCAAGCCATTGGAGATGTATGTGAAGAAAAAGATGACTAGAGTGATTGTAGGACTGGTCGGGGATACATGATGAAACAAGCCCCCGAGGTCGGGGGATGTGCAGGTCCTGAAAGAAGACTTCAGTTCAGTTTTCACCAGTGAGAGGGACATTTGTGTGAAAAGCGTTAAACGGGTCGATGTGCGACAACATACCAAGGTTAGGACAGGGGATGTACCGTACGTTTGAAGAATAAAACATTAGGATAGATAAGTACTCTTGTGTGGTCGGGAGAATTACTCGGTGACTGCGGGAAGCGGTGAGTTCTACTTCACTGACGGGCTAATTATTGGGGAACATTCTTAAAAACAGGATTTACAAGAATTTCCAGAATCAGTAACTGATTTGGGAGAATCATTGTGGCTTTGTGAGAGGCAGATCATCTCTCACGAGCCTGGTTCAATTCTGTGAGAAAGTGACGGTCATCTTTCGGTTAAACATGGTAGGATCCTTCAGAACGTTAGGAGACTTGGTATCCTGGAAAAGCTGGCTTGTGGATTCAGGACGGATGCCCAAGAAGGCAGAAGATAGTTGTGGATAGAGCATTTTCTCCCTGGATGCTGGAACCTGTGATGTCCTGCAGAGATCTGTTCTGAGACCCACGGATTTTTCTGCTTTAAAAATGATGTGATTAAGGAAGTGGAAAAGCGGTTTATTATATTTGCAATGACGTGGATAGTATAGAAGGTAGTCACAGATTACAACAGGGCAGTGACAGGACGCAGTACAGCGCTGGGAAGTTACAGATGGTGCTCAACCCGGAACGTTACGGAGTGATTCACGTTGGAAGGATGAATTTGAAGGCTGAGGTGATAATTTCTGGAGTTAACCGAGGGCCGCACATTAGTACGAGTTCCACAATGTAAACAGAGTGATGGGACTCTCTCCAATAAGCCGAGGGCCGCTCATCGCTACGAGAACCACAATCGGCACGGAGCGGTGTACTGCAGGAGAAGAAGGAAGTGTGATTGACAGGTGAGCTTGACCACATCCGGTGTCGTGCCAGACTCATAGTGACGCTCGAAAGGCAATATACCTGACAGTAAATCAGGAAAAAAAATACAACTTCATGGAAAATAATAGAACAGAATGGGAACCTGTGGATAGTTCACAGATTTCACTTGCTATCTCTGTTCAAAGAGAGAATGGATGGAAAAATTATGACAGTTTTGATTGAATTGTGGCAGTTTTGTGAATATCTTTCAAGTTAAACAAACTGTATCGCACCCTCGCTAACTGTTCTATAATTTCCTTTCTTCTGCCTCCCTTCCTTCTTAAAGATTGGGGAGACATTTGCAACTTCCTAGTTTGGCAAAAAGATTCCAAAATCGAGACAATCTTGAAAGGTGATTACTGATTTTTTAAGAGAAACATGAGGGGACAGTGAGAATGTGGAATATGCCGCCTGAGTTTGTGGCACGGTCGATTTTCAACATTTCAGAGAAGTTCTGATCGGTATATGGATGGAAGGGAATGGATGACTGTTGTCCCGTTAGAGGTTGCTGGAACTAGGCAGACTAATGGTTTGGCACAGACTAGACTGGCCAAAAGGCATTTTCCTGTGTTGTCATGTTCCGTGTCTCTAATGACTTCACAAACTCTTCAACTACCTCTTTCTGAACCCTGAAGTGTACATCATCTGGTCCAGGAGTCTTATCTACCCCCAGGCGTTCAAGCCGCCAAAGCACATTTTCACATTAGTAATGGCGTCTATACTCACTTCTGTCCACGATACTCTTGAATTATTGGCTTTTTATTTTGAAAAAGAAGATGATATGTCAGAGTAAGAAGTGTAGTGGGCAGAAGAGGAAGAACAACAGGGAGGTACTTCATCAGTGAAACTGGGAGAAGGGGAGGTGTTGATTAAAAAGTACCTTCTCAGGATATGTTTTTCTTAACGAAACCAGAATTGAGCACTGCATGCCGGCATGTGTAAAACTAATATAAAATTTGCCCCATTCAGACAGGGGAAGGACTGCAGGGTGAAGGAACCATGGTTGACAAGAGATGTGATACACCTGGTCCAGAGAAACAAAGAAGCTTCAGGAAGCTGACCTCAGGATTAGAAAACAGGGATCAGGCATGACTGTAGATTTACAAATTGGCCGGGGACAAAATGAAGAACGGAATTAGGAGAACTAGAGACGTCTACAGTAGGTCTGAAGTAACTTTCAGGAAAACAAGCCTTTCTAGATGTATGTGAAGAAAAAGATGACTAGAGTGAATGTAGGACCTGTCGAGGACAGAAGGTGAAACAAACCTCTGAACTCGCGGGAAGAAGGGCAGGTCCTGAATGAACTCTTCAGTTCAGTGTTCACCAGTGAGAGGGATATTTGTGAGGAGAGCGCTAAACAGGCCGATATGCGACAGCATGTCGAGGTTAAGAGAGAGAGAATGTACTAGAGCTTTTGAAAAAAGCATTAGGATAGGTAAGTCCTCTTGTGTGGTCGGAAGAAAGCCTGGGTGACTGCGGGAAGCGGTGAGTCCTACTTCAGTGACGGGCAAATTATTGGAGAACATTCTTAGACACAGGATTTACGAGAGCCTCCAGAAGCAGTAACTGATTTGGGAGAATCAGTATGGCTTTGTGAAGGGCAAATCATTTCTCACCTCCCTGGTTCAATTCTATGAGGATCTGACGGTCATCCTTCGGTTAACCATGGTTGGACCTTTGAGAACGTTAGAAAACTTGGTACCCTGTAAAAGTTGGCTTGTGGATTCAGAACTGACTCCCAAGCAGGCAGAGGGTAGTTGTGGGTCGAGCGTTTTCTCCCTGGATGTTGGTGCCAGTGGTGTCCTGTGAGATCTGTTCTGAGACCCCCGGATTTTTGTGCTTTAAAAATGATGTGAATAAGTAAGTGGAACGGTGAATTATTGTATTTGCAATAATGTGAAAGTTGGTGGAATCATGGCTCGTGCTGAAGAGAGTCAGAGTTTACAACAGGACAGTGACAGGACGCAGAGCAGAGCTGAGAAGTTACAGATGGAGTTCAATGCGGAACATTACTAGTGATTCACTTTGGAAGGATGAATTTGAGGCAGAGAGGTGATACATTCTCGAGTCAACCGAGGGCCGCTCATTAGCACGAGTTCCACAATGGAAACAGAGTGATGAGACATTCTCTAGTAAGCCGAGGCCCGCTCATCGGTACCAGAACCACAATCGGCACGGAGCGGTGCACTGCAGGAGCAGGAAGAAATGTGATTGGCAGGTGAGCTTGAACACATCCGCTATTCTGCACATACTCACAGTGACGCTCAAAAGGCAATATACCTGACAGTAAATCATGAGGAAGAAAAGACAACTTGTGGCAAATAATAGAACAGCCCGGGAACCTGCGGAGGATTCTCAGATTTGACTTATCACTTTTGTTCAAACAGATAATGGATGGAGAAATAGTGGTAGAATTGTGGCAGGTGTGAGCATATCTTTAAATTTAATTCGCCTCCATGGCAAGTCACGGGAATGGGGTGGTCAAGTTCCTGCCGAACGGCCCATGTACGCGCTGGAAAACATTGTTTTTCAAACTGTCCACAGCCCTCGCTAATTTCCGGAAGACACTCTGCCTCTTTGATAACAGGTCTCCGAAATATCGCTGTGGATCTTTAAAGTGTTTGCAAGAATTTGTGCACTGCATTTTATTGTAACACATGTCTGCTGTCACAGTGATTTCCATCACTCAAAACCCCGGAATGACTGGTATGGACGAACGAAAAGATGAACGAAAGTTCCCCTGTAATAAAGAAGTGTTCTCTATTTCACCCGCCAGAACAAACTCCTTCCCTCAATTTCAGAAGGGAATGTGCACGGTCAAAGGTTACAAAGTAGATTGACTTCAAGATGAATGCCTGTTTTAAAAGAACAATGATATAACAATATGCTGTTTTAATAGCTGAAGCCAGGTATCATGGAAAATAACAGTGAAAAATATATCATATTTTATTTTATAGTAATAGACTCCCTTGATGAGTCAAATTCATGACACAGGGACAGAGTAAGTATAAATAGTTTAAGATAAGTGTTTGTGCATTTGGTTGTCACTAATGCCCCTGACGTGATAGCCACGCTAATTGCCTCAGTGGAATTGCTCTCACCTCAATAAAAGTCTGCTAAACCGATCACCAGTCCATCTGTGCAGCTGAAAGGCTCCGTACAACCGAATGCTGCTTCTGACGGAATATGGGATATCCGGCGATTTACTACATCGCGGCAATTTTCTATCCCACACTTGTAGCGGTTGGTGTCCCCGGTAAGATGCCGGAGATGGTTACTTTATGTATGGTGCCGTCGTTAATCTGCTGCGGTATCCGCACTGTTACTGAAAACAGATGCTACCGTCGGTGGAAACGTGTTTCCGGAATGGAGGATTCAGGCATCTGGTTGTTTTATTTTCATTTTTCGTACTTCGATCGCAGTGTTTTTTTCTCTTGTTAATTACGTTAGTGTCGATATCGTCACTGTTTCATAATTTCACCTCGCTAGTCTTTCTGAAGTGATGCCGGTCTCTGCTTTTCTAGGTCCGTGTCTCTATCAGTGCAGACACTTCGACATTATAACAACGCGGCAGCTTACTTAAATGACGGTCCAGTCTATTTTCGACACGTAGGTCTTTTCTTCTGTAAGTCAATAAATGAGAACTCGTGCTTTATATCTCCTTGACTGCACTACAAACAAGGCTACAAACAATCCCTTCAGCTATTTCAGCTCTAATAACGGAAATGGTGTTGTTTACAGGAGCGATCGACTGCTCACCGGTAGGTGAGTCGTGGAACTCGGATGCCTCGCTCGAAACTGTGGGAAGGTCGCCAATCCACTGACACTCACATCCGTCATTGTCCTCCAGCCGGAGTGCAGCGACCGAGACCGCACACACTGGATTTCCCGCTTTCCACTTCCAAACAGACCATACCCTGATAGCATCGGTAGAATGGGGGCATTCAGGGAGCTGACCATATTTCTACTATGTTTCCAAATTTCTTGCAGTTAACTTAACGGCGATTGTGATCCTTTCTCGGGGAAAATGCGGACTCTCCAAATGCATCACCCGTTACCTGTTTGGAATGGCAACAGCGGATCTGATGGTGGTTATCGTTTTTGCTTTAGTGGATCAGACCAACAATATCCACATTTATTCCAGATCCCTGCTCATCACTCCTGTATGCGCTCTGACACTTGTATTTCGGGTGGTCACGAGGGACTGCTCTGTTTGGTTTACGGTCAGTTTTACCTTCGATCGCTTCATCGCAATATGTTGCCGAAAGCTGCGGGAGCGATACTGCACCGAGAGAACAGCGACGGTGGTTATCGTGACCGTGGCTATAGTGAGCTGCGAGAGATGTGTCCCGTTATACTTCGGCCTTGAACTTTACGTCATCATTGACAACCCGTGTGGAGAGGATACCAATTACTAGACAGTATTTTAACACCAATGATACCAATCGGCTTAATCCTGGTGTTTAAAGGGTTAACCGTAAGACATATCGTTGTGGCAAATAGAGTCCGCAGAAGGCTTCGGCACAGCGGCGACATTCAGAAAGATGCTGAGGTGGAAAAACGCAGAAAATCGATAATTTTGTTGTTTTCTATATCAGCTAATTTCATATTACTTTGGATGCCCAATGTAGCCCATACCCTGAAATGGCAAACGGAAAACTATTTTTACAAGGACAGATATTTGAGTTCCCCGGTATACATCCTACAGCAAATTGGGTTCATGTTGCAAATGCTCAGCGTGTGTACCAATACTTGTATCTATACACTGACAGAGAGGAAATTCAGAGAAGAGCTGAGGAATGGAATGACATATGTTTTTACATTAAATGGCCATCTGTGTAGATAACGCCCGCCTCTAATGGCAATTCAGCGAATTTTCAAATAAAGCCGTTTTACAATGAACAGGCTTGGCAAATATGTCATTAATTCAAACAATCATATCCCTGGTCAACCGGGAATTGTAGAATTTGCGGAGGATTGCTGACTTCATACAGTTCAGGTAGGTAGCAATACAAACGCTTAATGCAGCTGGCGTGATTGTTACATTGGTTAAAGTATGTTCCGAACTATCACAGACACTCGACTGTCACAAGAGCAAGAATGGCTTCAGAACTTTACGGGCTTTATGTCTTTTTTAATGGACAGCGTCGGGTAAAAGAGTGTAAAGTGAGCGCGATGCCAAACAGGTGTAGCCCGCTGGCTATCCTCAGGCTTGCTCAGATCGCTTCCTTTTAGGGGGAGCAGCCTTTGGCCCCGCCAATCTGGCTAATCAGCGTGGATAGTTGCTGTGTGATGTCCCCCCCCCCAAATCATAGACAGTACACCATGTGCGATTAAATGATAGCACTTTATAGATCTTACTGGAACTATGTACTAAACAGAGATCCAATATAAAAGGAAAAGTAAAAGGCGCCAAACTTATCAAGTCCAACTACTTCTTGCACGACCGTTGGAGCTCAGTTAACGACGTCTTCTTGCCACCATTCGATACCCACCGACCTCCTCGACCCGCCGCCTGGGACCAACAACTGTGCTCGAGCAGAAGCCCCACACGAATAAGTCCTCATCTACTCTCCTCGAAGAAAACCTGGGCATCCGACCCCCGCTCGGGGTCCGTTCCGTCGCCCAGCTTACAGCATCGCGTCTTCTCTCTCTAAACCCCTCGCGCCGACTCCCCAAAAGCCCATCAACACTAGCCTACAGCCCCACAAGAAAGAATAACACCTATCCCAATTGGTTAACAAATTAATCCAATTCTTGTTATCAGTGATTATAATCCAAACAAGCTGCGGGAGAACCTACTCTCTCACCAGTTAACATAACAAAGAAGCGTATTTACTTTTAGCATAACTAAGAAGCCATTTTATTAGCCTTAGCTGTAACATAAAATTAGAAACCACTTCCACAAGGGGTTGTGGAATCGCCGCTGCAGAAAGGGAGGGGAACGTGGATCATGGGTTTGCTAATTGACTGTGAGACTAACACAGAAACATGAAGAGCGCGATCACCTCGTTTGGAGTTTTCTATAGAGTCGCACATTCCCTCCTAACTCATAGCGTCTATACTCACATCTGTCCCCGACACTGGCGGTTTTGGCCTTTTTGGGGGAAACAAAGATGATAATTCAGAGTAAGAAGTGTAGGAGAGACAGAAAGAAGCTTTACAAGTTGGTAAGTCATTCGTGAAAGAGTGAGAGTGGAAGAGGTGAAATAAAAACAATCTCCTAAGGATATACTTACTTTAACAAAGCCAGGATGCACACTCCATGCCGGAATATGTAAAACTAATAAGAAGTACACACCACAAAACTTAAATGAAAGCACAACCCAGAAATATGAAGAAATAGTCACTATAGAAGATAAAGTTAACTACTCATGTCCCACTATAGAAGACACCCCCCTGTGGAACTCCACTGGTCACCGGTAGGTACCCCTTATTTCTATTATTTCCCTCCGGCAAATCAGCCACTGCTTTATGCATGCAAAAATCTTTCCTGTAATATTATTGGCTCATGTCTGGCACCTTGTCAACGACCTTCTGAAGCTCCAGGTGCACATCAGCAACCGATTGTCCTTCGTATATCTTGCTTGTTAATTCTTCTATACATTGAAAGGATTTCAACACGCTTCTGAGACAAGAATTTCCCTCGAGGAAAACATACTGAAAATGGCCGATTTTACCATGAGCCTCAAATACACTGAAAACACGTCCTCAAAATCTGACTCCAATATCTTCCCAACCAGTGAGGTCAGACTAACTGACCTATAATTCGGTTCTTCTACCTCTCTATCTACTTGAAGGGTGAAGTGGTATTTCCAACATTCCTGTCTTCCAGCAGCATACCAGAATACTTTAATTCTTGAAAAATCATCACTAGATCTCCACACTGATCTGATCTCCACCCGGATCTGGGCCGTACCTTCCAAATATCCAGACCTGGCTTGCACTACCTTACTTTCCCTTTTCTATTTTCTAATTATGATTTAAAATTTATTTTTTTATTATATTTACTTCGATTTGTACTTCAGGGAGCGCGAAGCACTGAGTCAGATATCGCTGTGATGATTGTACGCTGTAGTATCAATTGTTTGGTGACAATAAGGTAAAGTAAATAAAGTAAGTGCACTCTCTTCAGCCACCTCTTTCGGAACTCTAAGGTCTACATCATTTGGTCCAGGTTGTAAACTTAAATTCACCGGACCAAATAACAACAGCAGAAAACAGATCATTATTTATCTTTTCACCAGTTTATTTCGTCGAGCTCCGCCGGCGAGGGAACTTTGCCCGACATCAAGGGGAGAAGCGTCTCATCCCTCTGGCGGTTCAAACAAGTTCACTACTCGAAATCCAGAATGGTTACAATTTATAAGGCCACCGATAAAGAAGAACAATCAGTTCGATAGACATTCCAGTTACTCAAATAGAGCAAAACTTAATAACTTAGATAAGAGACTGTACCAAATTTAATCTTTAACTAAGAAAGGAACGGCCTGTCTTATCTCCAACAACAACCACTTTTTGTCGAACCCAAAAGGTGTGAAAAGTCAGGAGACGCGTTTTGTGGATCTGTGTGAGCTTCAACCCTTATCTCGCTCCAAAGAAGCAGATGAGAGACATCATCTTAAACATGCCGTCGCCATTCAGAAATCAGAATACACAGTCGGTACTCAACGTTAACTAATTATTTACAGGAATCTGAGAATACCCCAATTCGTTTAAAACTATCATTCCCTCCTTTTTTTATTATTTGATGATAAAATATAAAGTAATCTATTAGGTTTACAACAAACTATAAGAGGATTAATATATCTTATAAGAAATACTATGGTTATAATTAAAATTATTATCACAGCTATATACAGAACCATTCCCCAGAAGTCTCCGAAATGTTAACAGACCATGGCCAGGTTGCCTGACCATCGGTAAGCCCAAGCATCTTTTCTCCAATAACCTTAATTTCCTGGATTTCCCGAGTGATAAGCTGAGATAGATATGTAATAATAGAAGCCTCATCTGGAATATAAGTACAGCATTCCTTTCCTATGCTGTGTTTCCTATGTGTTCCAATTAAATAAAGGAGACTACGGAGCCATGAGGGAAGAGCTGGCCAAAGTTAAATGGGCGGATGCCCTGGCAGGAAAGACAGTGGATCAGCAGTGGCAGATATTCTTGGGCATAATACAAAAGATGCAAAAACAGTTCATTCCAATGAGAAGGAAGGATTCAAAGAGGGGGAAGGGTCCACAGTGCTTGACAAAGGAAGTCAGAGATTGGATAGCATTAAAGAAAAAGAAGTATGACAGGGCTAAGATGAGTGGGAATACAGATGTTTGGGAAAGTTTTAAGGAACAGCAGATCTTAACTAAAAAAAGCATTACGGAGAGAAAAAAATCAGGTATGAGCTCAGTCTAGCCAGGAATATAAAAGGGGATAGCAAAAGCTTTTTTAGCTATGTGAATAGAAAGAAGATAGTTAAGAACAATGTTGGCCCCTTGAAGAATGATTTGGGAGAAATTGTTATGGGAAACAGGGAAATGGCAACAGAATTTAATGCGTACATTAGATCTGCCTTCACCAGGGAGGACACAAGCAATCTCCCAGATATTCCGATGGGCCAGGGTCATAAGATATCGGTGGAATTGAAACGGATTGACATTAGGAAAGAAACTGTGATGAGTAGACTGATAGGACTGAAGGCTAATAAATCCCCGGGTCCAGATGGTCTGCATCCGAGGGTTCTAAAAGAGGTGGTTCAGGAAATTGCGGATGCATTGGTATTCATTTTCCAATGTTCCTTAGATTCAGGATCAGTTCCTGAAGATTGGAGAGTGGCTAATGTTATCCCACTTTTCAAGAAGGGAGGGAAGGAGAAAACGGAGAACTATCGCCCTGTAAGCCTAACGTCAGTCGTGGGGAAGATGCTTGAGTCCCTAATTAAGGACGAAATAGTGGCACATCTTGATGGCAGTAATAGGATTAGGCCGAGCAAGCATGGATTTACCAAGGGCAAATCATGCTTGACTAATCTGTTGGAGTTTATTGAGGGTGTAACAAGGATGTTAGACGAGGGTAAGCCAGTGGATGTTGTGTACCTAGATTTTCAGAAGGCATTCGATAAGGTGCCACATAGGAGATTGGTGAGTAAAATCAGAGCTCATGGCATTGGGGGCAGGGTTTCAACATGGATAGAAAACTGGTTGGCAGATAGAAAGCAAAGGGTAGCAGTGAATGGGTGTTTCTCGGACTGGCTGGAGGTGACAAGTGGGGTAAAAACAGGGCTCTGTATTGGGACCACAGCTCTTTACGATTTATGTCAACGATTTAGATGAGGGCATTGAAAACTATATCAGCAAGTTTTCTGACGATACTAAACTGGCTGGCAGTGTGACATGCAAAGAGGACGTTAGAAGAATACAGAGAGACTTGGATAGGCTGGGTGAGTGGGCAGATACTTGGCAGATGTCATTCAATGTGAATAAATGTGAAGGTATCCACTTTGGAAGCAGCAACAGGAGTGCAGAGTATTGTCTGAACGGTGTAGAGTTAGGTAAGGGAGAAATGCAAAGAGACCTAGGTGTCCTAGTCCATCAGTCAATGAAGGTGAATGAACAAGTGCAACAGGCATTGAAGAGGGCAAATGGAATGTTGGCCTTTATTACAAGGGGAATTGAGTACAAGAGCAAGGATGTCCTTTTGCATTTGTACAGGGCCCTGGTGAGACCACACCTGGAATATCGTGTACAGTTTTGGTCTCCAGGTTTAAGGAAGGACATTCTGGCAATTGAGGAAGTGCAGCGTAGATTCACTAGGTTGATTCCTGGGATGGCAGGGCTGTCTTGCGCAGAGAGATTGG